>NW_007255931.1:129151-159682 GCF_000164805.1 Carlito syrichta | reverse complement strand
GGGGGGGGGGGGGGGGGGGGGCTGCTGCAACCCAGAGACACAGAGTGCTGTGTGAACAGGGCTGCTTAATTCAGGGGCTGCAGCCTGCCCAAGGCAACCTCTTAGAGACGGAGCTGGGGACAGGTAAATTATCTGATCTCCCTCCTTTCCCTCCACTGACCTCCTGCTGGTGCCCTCTAGTGACTGAATTTAACTGGATGCCAGATGCAAGGGTGCCCTGTTGATGCAGTCTATGCAGTTGGTTCTCCTGAGGTCCCCAGAACAGGGTGGACAGGGCATACGGAAGGAAGGTCTCCAGTCAACACTGCATGAGTATCTTCTGTTGAAAGAGTGACTGTCATGTTCACAGAGCATGTCCCTGAGGTAGTGAATTTTATTCTGCACTTAACCCTCCATCCGTCCTTTCCACCGTTCCTCCTTCCCTTCCTCTATTTGCCTCTCTTTCACTCTCTCACTCACTTACTCCATTTGTATTACTTGCTGTGTGCTATACAGGAAAGGGGACCTCCCCCCAAGAAAAAAACCCCAGAATTATCTTTTGGAGGGTGGGCCCCTTGTAGTACAGGCTTCTTCTGCTAGGTAAGTGTTCTAGAAACCCATCAGCATCAGTGTACCAACTAGCATTGTTGTGAGAGGCTGTGTTCAGCTTCAGAAGAAATTTTTTTTTGGAGATTCTTTCAACATGTTTGCCCATTTCATGATGGGTGGTTTGTGATGCACCTCTCCACACCATGCTGAATGTTCAGCAGTTTTTTTGTTTGTTTGTTTTGTTTTTTATATATTGTAGAGACAAGGTCTTGTCAAGTTGCCCAGGCTGGTCTCGAACCCGCGGGCTCAGATAATCCACTTGTCTCGGCCTCCCAAAGTGCTGGGATTATAGGCTGAGCCATTGAGCCCGGCCATGTTCAGCAGTTTTTGACCAAAAATGCGATAGCCCCTATGCCCTACCTTCCCTATTCACCCCATCTTGCCCCAAGTGACTATTGTTTGTTTCCCTGGGTGAAAAAAGTCCTCAAAGGGAAATGTTTTGCTGATGTGGAAGAGGTGAAACAAAAAAAACAGCAGAAGCACTAAAAGGCATCAAAATTGATGAGTTCAAAACCTGTTTTGAGCAGTGGAAAAAGCATCTCAGTAGGTGTATTGCATTAAACGAAGAGGACTTTAAAGGTGACTGAAGTTTAAACATGTAAAAATACACAATATTTTAATAAATAAATTCTGGTTTTGGTGGGGTCCCCTCGTATGCCAAACCACTGTGCTAAGCAAGCTCCAGGGGCACAAGAACAATAGACATCATTGTCTGGAATAGCACATTGGGGTAAAAATATGGCGGTATGATGATGACCTTTGACCAGGAACACGGAAATGCTTATTCTCTGTGGTGCCCCAGCCACACTCCCCTGCATGGTTCCTGACAGAAATACCCGTGTGGAGAGTAGAGTGATGCAAAGCAAGCTGTCGTTGTTGACTGAGACCAGGAAGCTGGGCCTCTTCTTGCCTCACCAGTGGCGTAAGCCAGAATGGGCCAAAGGCCTTTCCTTTCCACCCATAATTCCAACCCCAAATCTTAGAAATAATCATTCTGATTAGAGCAAAACCTACCCTTACCCCAGTTCTCTCTACCCTGGTGTTCAGCCTGTTCCCTGCTTAGGGATATTTCTTTCTGTATCACTCAGGTAGTTTAGTGTTATTTCTAGGTCATCTTGTTTCTTCCCATACTCAGACCACCTGTAGGAAGAACAGATTATCTGTTTACAAAGGGATTTACAAAGGGATTTTAGGAGGGATGGCAAGACCTTCTGATCCCAGCTGTCAAAAGCTCCCTCCACCTCTTGGCTGACACCTGAAATTCTACCTTCACTACTTAATTCTTTGGCTTGACTTTGCTATGAAGGCGGTGCCAGTCAGCAAGAAGAGAAGGAGGTATTGACTGACAAAAAGATAAAGCTAAGAGTATGGAGGAGCACCTTAGGCCAAGACAGTTTTGCCTAGTTGGCCCTCCTGATCTGGTCGAAATTCTGTTCAGTGATGCAACTTACTTGAGAGTTTACCCCTCTTTTCTTCTCTCTTTTTTTTCTTTTTGTAGTTCTGTGACTTTAAACCAAGGCATAGAGTTGTGTAATGTTCAGAACCCACTTATGAGTGAGAACATGTGGTACTCAGTTTTTTGTTTCTGTGACAGGTCACTGAGTATGATGGACTCTAAATCCACTCAAGTTGTTGTGAAGTCCATAGTTTTGTCCTTCTTTATGGCTGTGTAATATTCTGTCATGTATATGTACCACATTTAAAAAAAAATCCAGTCTACTTTAGATGGGCAGCATGGTTAGTTCCACGTTTTTGCTATTGTGCATAGTGCTGCAATAAACATGCCTGTGCAGTTATCTTTTTTGTAGAATGATTTGTATTCCTTTGGGTATATTCACAGAAGGAGGATTGCTGGGTCATATGGAAAGTCAATTTCTAGATCTTTCAAAAATTGCCACATTGTTTTCCATAGAGGTTGTATTAATTTATACTCCCATCAACAGTATAGAAGTATTCCCTTTTCTCCACATCTTTGCCAGCATCAGTTGTTTTTTTTTTTTATTTATTAATGATGGCCATTCTTACTGAATACCTCAGTGTGATTTTATTTATTTATTTATTTTGAAAACGAGAAAGCAAAATGTATTGAGAGGACAGAAAAGCTCCCACAGTGGGAGGGGACCCAAAGGGGTTGCCCATCTGGGGCCAAAAACCTGATGCTTATATAGACCTAAGTCCAAGCCGAGTGTAGCACTAGCTGTGAGCTGTAGCTGTTCTGATTGGTCAGTATTAAGGACCAATTGGCAGGAGGTAGGGACCTAATGGTGAGATGATTGGTTACTTTTTTGATCCCAGCAGTGAGTGCCTAAGCTCTAGGTTGAGAGGCTCCCAGGGAACTTGTTTACCAATGCTTAGCCTGAGAGAACTACTGGGAATTCGCTACATTGTTACCAGAAGACCTGCCTGTCTGTCTGCCTAGCCTTTCTCTAGCTATCTCCTGTATCATTCCCCCTCTGGAGTAGTAACCCTAACTGCCTCAGGGAGTAAGGATGATGACCCATCAGGCTACTTCCTGCTGATCATGGACACCATATGGGGATGGCAGCTAGGGATCCTCCGGAGGGCGATCTAAAGGTCCTCAGTAGAAAGAAGCTTCCATACAAGATCCCATATGCATCACCATTTGGAATTTGACGGCCCCTAGGTGAGAAGAAAAAAAACTTTACAAGAAGGTTAACTATACATGGACCAAACACAAGCAATACAACAAAAGGAGATATTAAGAAAAAAATCCCATGTCCATATTTTGAAGATTCCTAGAGGATAAAAAAAGATTGTAACCAACTGGGTCCTGAAACTGCCTGCTTTTGTAAAGAGTCAATGATTTTATTATTGTTTTATAACCTGTAATGTCTCTTGTACTTGGAAAGAAGTGTTAATATGGAAACAAGAAGTTTCATTTAATAATGCCCATGATCCTCCACATTCCATTGTGATCATATCCAACATTTGAATAAATACCCTGTTGAGCCACATACATAATGATGGGTGAGAGAGGGTGCTTATAAGCTAGGACTAACGATATTAAAAACAGGAAGCAAGATAGAGTAGGCATTTTTCTTGTTTCTGGGAGGGAGACTTCTAGGGAAGAAAACAATCCCATGGATGCTTAGAAATGAGGGGTCCTTGACAGAGACGTCTAAAGGTACAAAACAAGATGAAAACAAAGGCAGCAAGTATAGGTAGAACCATCAGGAGGAAATCCATAGGCAGTAAGTAGTGGCACTTAGCTTTTACAATCTTTAGTTTGATTTTGTATGCTCTTCTGGGTCAGCTGAGGCAACTTCTCCGGGACTCCATGCTTTCACTCCTACCGTCGAGCCCCACGTTTGGGCGTCAAAACTGATGCAGATTTTTCAGGTCAGCCTGGGCTTCGAGAGTGTCAGCTCAATAGGTCAGTCAGCAAGTCCCAGAGAGGGTAGTTTGGAGGGGCTGGTAAGCCTAGCCCCAGAAGTGGCAAGCCAAACCCTGAGAGTGTTGCAATTCAGTGGGCTGGCAAGCCTAACCCCTGGAGTGTTGGCTCTGATGGGCTGGCGAGCCAGGACCTGAGAGTGTTCCTGGTTTGGTGGGCTGGCAAGCCTAGCCCCCGAGGTGTCGCAGCTTTGGAGTTTCGCCTTCTTCCAGCAGCTCTCCTGGTTCAACTGGCTCTATTGGCTGGCAAGCCAGCCTCTGGGGTGTGCGGCTCTTCGGCTTCGGCAATCTTCTGCAGCTCTTCAGGTTGCGGCTCTTCAGGGATGAAGATCTTATCTCATGCCCTGGAAGAATGAGGGACACGGACAGCTGGAAAGTGAGAAAGCAGGATTTATTGAGAGGACAGAGAAGCTCCCACCATGGGAGGGGACCTGAAGGGGTTGCCCCTCAATGTGGTTTGAATTTGCATTTCTCTGATGATTGGTGAAGCTGAGAATTTTACCATGTATCTGTTGGCTTTTCATATGTCTTCTTTTGAGAAGTGTCTGTTCATGTCTTTTAATAGGCCTGTTTGTTTTTTTCCCTTTAGGCTCGTTTGAGTTTCTTGTAGATCCCGGATGTTAGGCCTTTGTCAGATATACAGTTAGCAAATATTTTTTTTTCCCTTCTCTGGGCTGTCTCCCCTCTCTCTTGATGGTTTCTTTTGCTTTGTAAAAGCTTTTCAGTTTGAAGAGGTCCCACTTGTCTGTCTTATCTCTTAATTCATGGGCTTTTGGGGTTATGATCAAGAACTGGTTACCTATTTCAATATGCATAAGGGTGTCTCTTGTGTTTTCTAAGACTCTTATAGTTTGAGGTTTTACGCTTAGGTCTTTGATCCATTTAGAGTTGATTTTTGTGTACGGTGACAGGTAGGAGTCCTATTTCAATCTTCTGCATGTGGTCAGCCAGTTTTCCCAGCACCATTTGCTGAATAGAGTCTCCTTTCCCCAGTGGTTGTTGGTGGAAGCTTTGTCAAAGATGAATTGGTTGAGAAATAGAGGCTTTGCTTCCGGAATCTCTATCCCATTACATTGGTCTCTATGACTGTTTTTGTACCAATACCAGGTTGTTTTGATTATTGTATCCTTATAATAAAGTTTAAAGTCTGGACGTGTGATACTTCCCACTTTGTTTATTTTGTCAAGGATTGTTTTGGCTATTCGTGGTCTTTTTTGTTTCCATATGAATTTGTGTATTGTTGTTCATTTTTTCTTTTCAAGAATGACATATAAATGGAGTCATACAGTGTGTAACCCCTTGAGACTGGCTTCTTTCACTCAGCATAATACCTGTGAGATTCATCCAGATTGCTGTGGGTTACACTATCGGTTTTGATCTCGCATGTATCACATCTGCCCTCACTCAACAACGCAATGCCTGCAATCTAGAGACTAGAACATTGTACTGTCTGGTGCTCAACTCTTATGAAGAGCCTGTGTTGTAGTCAGGATCATTTGTTTGTGAGGACTTCACCCAAGAAAATGGGAGTTTATTGTAAGGATTCAGGTTTCTCCTGGGAATCCTAAAAGAGGGCACTCATCATAGGCAATTTGGAAATGGGAGGTAGTTTTGGATCCAAGGCAGCTAGTATCTGATAGTGATTCAGAAGGTAACATATGATCACTGTCTCTCTCGGAGCTGTGAGGTCTCTCCCTCATACTGTTTTTCTCCCTGTGTGTCTACGTGCTCTCTGTGCATAGACATCTGGCTTCCCTTGGTTACGTGTAATATCTTCTTCCCTCTTCCATGGCCATTACAACCTCTCCCTCCTTGCCCTTAGGACCGTTCAGCAGTGGCCCCTGCTTCCAACCAGGGCTTTGGATTCAAATTCCTGGAGAGTAATGTGATTGGCTCTGCTCATCCTTCAAGCTAGGCAATATAGGTCTCTGGCCATCTGACAAAACACCTACTCTGTTCTAACCACCAGTGTCCAGTTCTGGTGGGGTCATCGTGGCTCAGTAGAGAAGATTCTTTAGAAGAGGGTGAATTGGAGGGTGGGCAGGCAATGTTTGACAGCTCTAGTATTTTTCATTAAGAGAATACTCATTATGGAGGATGGTTGAAAGCGCTATTCCTCCATATTCATTTCTTCAGATATTCTGTTCTTTAAACTTTGATCAAACCAGATTTAGAAAAGATGCATCGAGGCCATCTTGCTTGACCTCCCACAGACTGCATTCACTGTGTTTTGTATCCTGCTGACTTTCACTAAGGGACATTACAAGAAGGAGCCCTAGTGAAACTGTGACCGCATTTTTTTGTTGTTGTTGAGGACATTGTCCACGTAGTGGTTCTAATGTGAAGTTCCATGTGAGATATTTATTTTAGAGATAAGTTGAAGGACACACTTTACTTCCTTCCCCTAATAATAAGGAATAAGGAATAAGGAAGGCTGGTTAGTTACCCAGCTACCCTCTGTGTTGGTACCCAGAAAACTCGGTACCCAATAAACCAGGATGTGGCTATAGCAGCTGCCCAGCCTCTGATGGTCTCCATATCTTTGTTCTTGGCCTAGTCTTGGCATAGTCTTATTTTTCTTGATCTTGAGTTTCAAATGTACATTTGTTCCCTGTGACCCATCTCATAATATTTCAAAGGATAAGGACAGATATAAACAAATAAAACCATGTTTGAGAGAGTAATGGGCTAGGGAGTCTAGCTCCTGGCCCCCGGCTGCCATCTTGTCTGTCCCATGAAGTCTCTTTCAATGACAAATGTCCACTGAGCTAACAGTAACAGTCACAGGCTTTCAAGGTGAATAAAACCTAAGCAATCATGAAATATGCATTGGGAATTATAGCAAGAGTTCCAAGGACTGACTTACATCATCTCATTTAATCTTTACAACATCCTCAGGAGTAGATGTTAGGACAAGTTACTTAAAATTCACCAAGCATCCACTTTTTCATTTGTTAAAAGGAGATAACAATACCTTATCTCTAAAGCTATTATAAAAGTTAAATGAGATAAAGAATACATGATACCTAAGGCAGTGTGTGACACATAGTAGGTAGTCAAAAATATTAGTGCCCTTTTCTGCTCTGTCCATATGTGTCCTGCCGGTAATCTCTCCTGTCATCTTTGGTGAACATCTCACGTCTTTTATGTGATTTTTTTTGGTGATTTTATCACATCTAAATCCTCTTCAGGGCATTGGTTCTCTCATCTGCATATGTTTAACTTATTTGACCATGGCCATGACAGGAAGGATGCCTAACATCCCTTGCCCAGTCACAAGCACTGAAAGATAATTTCTGATAAGCCATTTTTTTTAGCCCTAAAGATGAGATTTCACCTGCAGACATTTGTGGCAGCCACATTGGGTCTGAGAATTAGCTAAGGAAAGTTTTGTTTTCTGTAAAAAAGTGGGCTGACCTTGATGGACCCCTTGGCTTTCTTTTGTGGGGATGGAACTTGGGAAGGGGGCTGTGCTCAGTGGTGGAGCTCTGGAGTCATTCCTGCTGACCAGACCTGTCTATATCCCTGAAGGGGCTCGCCGATGCTCCTCTGACAGGAACCGCTCCTTGTACTGTGGGACAGTTGGGAGCCATTAAGCCTTGGCTGTGCCTTTCTAATCTTTGTTATAATCTATCATGGGGCCCATGAGTATTTAGCCAGAGAGACTACTCCTGAGCACCAGTGACACAGAGCAGGTCAATAGCAGGTCAACCGTTTCATAAAGTCACCGGGGGCTGCCTAGCACAGCAGTGCTCGGCAAGGCATTGTCGCCAGGCAGATCTGAAATGGACACTGTGATCCTCTGTGCACAGAGCTCCGTGTAGGGAGCCAATTAGAACCTGGGAGACTGCCCTCATCTCAAATCTACCTGCAACCCCTTGAAGGAGAGACCAATTTTGTCATTGAGGGAACAAAAGAGAATATTTATGCAGAACCCATGAGATTCCACTTACATTTCACATCCCTTTAATAGACTGTGGCTGCTAGGAACAATGTTTTCTCATTATTAGTAATTTCCTGAACATTATTCCAAACCAAGCTGCCGGGAGACCAGGCTGATAGCAAGAATTAGGACGCTACATCTCCAGTTTCCACCCAGATGATTTAGAATTGAAGGTCTCAGTCAAATGTTTTTAACCGACCTTCATCTCAGACATTGAATGACTGAGAATCTGATGGCACAGGAGGCTTCATTTTCTAGTCACTGACCTTGACTTCAAACTTTGAATTACACAGAAAATAGGAGTTTTTGTACCCAAGAGGATCAAGGAAAGAGAAACAATTGGAAATCTGCCATGGGAGGCTCCCGGGTCAAGAACTCTATCCAGCCCTCTGGAGCTCCTGTCTTACCTGCTTAAACTTGAACTAGAAGGAGCAACCTTTCTATGATTTTAGATAATTTCTCTAGGGCATCCGGCCTTGGGAAATTAGATGCAACCCCCATGTATACATACATGACACCATTTATACATATATGCCCCATTAACATACATGTTCCCACCTATATATACATGCCCCCATTCATACATACAAGCCCCCAATTATGCATACATGCCCTCACTTATACATATATGCCCCCTCTCATACAAACATGCCTCCACTCATACATGCATGCACCTACTCATGCATCTATGTCATACATACATGTCCCTGCTCATACATATATGCCTTTACTCATAGATGCATGCCTCCACTCATACATACATGCCCCCACTCATACATATGTGCCCCCACTCATACATATGTGCCACTACTCATACATATACGCCCCCACTTATACATACATGCCCCTGGTCATACATACATGCCCTCACACAACATACATAACCCCACTTGTACATACATGTCCCCACTTACACGAGGAGGATCCCAAAAAAGGAATTTATTTACAAAAACTTGTGCATGTATTCTTACATGTTTAAACTTCAATCACCTTCAAAGTACTCTCAGTTTGATGCAATACCCCTCTAAAGATGCTTTTTCCATGCTCAAAACAGTTTTTTGAACGCATTAATTTTTATGCCTTTAAGCACTGCTGCCAGTTTTTGCTTCACCTCTTTCACATTGGCAAAACGTTTCCCTTTGAGAACTTTTCTCATCAGGGAAACAAAAAAATGTTGCTCGGGGCAAGATCTGGTGAATAGGGAGGGTGGGGCCTGGAGGTCATGCTATTTTGGGTCAAAAGCTACTGAACACTCAGCACAGCGTGGGCAGGTGCACTCATAAATCACCCATGATGAAATGTGCAAAAGCCTTGAAAGAATCTCCAAAAAACATTCCCTGAAGTTGAACGCAGCCTCTCACAACAATGCTAGCTGGTACACCGATGCTGATAGGTTCCTAGAACACTTACCTAGAGGGAAAAGCCTATACTACAAGGGCCCACTCATCAAAAAAAATTCTGGTTATTTTGGGTCCTCCCTCATACATATGTACCCCTATTCATACATACATGACCGCACTCACACATACATGCCCCCACTCATACATATGTGCCCTGACTCATACATACATGCTCTCACTCATACATACATGCCCCCACTTATACATACATGCCTTCACTTATACATACATGTTCCCACTTGTACACAAATGCCTTCATCATACATCCATGCCTCTACTCATACATACATGCCCCACTCGTGCATATGTACCCCCACTTATACATATCTCCATTTATACATTCATGCCACCACTTAAACATATGTACTTCTACTTAGATATACATGACCTGACTCGTACACGTGTCTCCACTTATATGTACATACCCCTGCTTATGTCAACATGCCTCCACTTATATATACATGCCTGCGCTTATAAATACATGCCTCCATTTATACATGCATGCCCCCACTTATACATACATGCCCCACTTAGACAAATATATGATACAAACCCCTTCAACATAGGCTACCTCTGAGAGATCCTCATTTGAAGACTTGACACTTACATGAGTCATCTCCCTGCAAAGAGAAGGTGAAAGAGCTGGAGATGCACATAATTGTAGCCCTGTCCCTGCCAGACAATGACACTTTTGTCCAGAATCTCTGGGGCCTTCAGTACTGTGCCAGCTAGACTTTCTTCATCCTTTGTGTTTCCCCTTCCAGGAAACCAGATGTCATGAGCTTAACAGAACCTGCAATTCCACCCAACATCTGGACACTTCTCCTTCAGATCTCCTCTCTCTGAAGGCAGCCAGAAACCTCCCCAAAAGAGGATGGATGCTGAGCCGGTGAGAACAAGAAGGAGGGAAAGGTGACAAAGGAGAAAGTCAGACCAGGGACCAAGCAACCTACAAAATGCAGCACATGTACATATGGTTGGAGATTCCATTATAATGTGTCATGTGTGCCTAAAATTTAAATCTGGGTTTTGATCATTTTTTACTGTGTCCCACACACAGTTTTACACAACATTCACCCTTACTACATGGGACACACAAGAGTTTTTTTTTTCTATCCCAGCCTATCCTACTCCATTCTAACCTCCCTTTAAACCCTTTCTGTTCTATTTCATTTTTTTTTTAAGAGAGTAGTGGCTACTCACTAAATTAATTTTATGATCCACTAATAGATCATAACTGGCAATTTAAAAAATAGTGGTTTGTTAAAATTCATGGATGTACAGACTTCTGGAATCATAGACTGTTAGAACCATAGATCATCTCTTTCTAGTGTAACCTCATTTTCCGAGTGAAGACACTGAGCCCTAAAGAGGTTGTAATTCATCCTTGATTGTATACCTGGTTGATGGCAGGACTAACGTTCTTTCTCCAATTCACATGGAGGCAGGAGGGAGTGTGGTTTGGGGCAGAGACTGGGTTGGAATTTGTAAACACATTCTATTCAGAGCTCTGCAACCTTATGCAAATCACACCATTTGGCCTCAGTTTCCTATAAAATGGGCTGTTGTGAGAACCAATTAGGTAAGACGTAGGAAAGGCTTTGCAAGTACCGAAGTCCAAAGGTAAAGTGTAACTATTTTTCTTTTTCTCTGCAACAGTCTGTGATACAGGTGCCATCTGTATTCCTTGTCAGCTGTCCTACAACAAAGACACCCTGGCTTCGGAACAGAAAAGAAAAACATATCTGTGCAGCAATCGGTCTCTTTCTCTTCATCATCCAGAGACCCCCAAGCTTCTTACTTTACCCTTTCCTACTTTTTTCTGATTTGTTTTTTACTCCTTGATTTATCTTGTAATTATTGCCATTTTATAACAGAAATCTTTATCAATGTGTCTTGATTTCCGGGTCTTCTTAAATTAGTCAAGGACCGTGCACGGTCAGAAATAAACAGCCCATATAGAGATGATAAACAAGTTCAAAAGCATCTGTGCAGGTCTGGAGCAACTATAGATCCAAGTCTCTCTCAATGTGGGAAGTGGAAAGGGGCAGACTAGCCACCTGGAAATCCATCTGAGATGTTTCACATGTGTCCTAAGAGGATGATGACGTTCTACAAACAGAATCAGCAGGCACGAGCAAGTCACATGGGTCCTGTCCTCAGCTGGTGACATGGGAGAACCATGTTGTCTCTGGGACTTCTAGGTGTGTGAGATTTTCCCTGATCCAAGTGTAAGTCTGTGTGAATGGTCTCATGTGGGAGAACCCATCATTCATGTGATGGCTTCAGATAGCATCTAGAAGACAGTCTTGTGCACAGGTGATCTGTCAGAGGCTTTACTTGCATGTTCAGGTTGTTCAGGAGGCTTGTGAAGGTCTCTGGAGGCTCAGGGGAGAGGTGACATATTGTGGCTCCCCTGGCAGCTCCTCGTACTCAGTTTACCCTGACTAAATGCTTTTGGAAGAAAAGATGAGCTTGGTGTGGCCCTTTGGTCACTCTGAGGCCATTTCTCTGCTCTGCACTGGAAGGGGTTCAAGAAGCTGGAGTCCACTTCTCTAAGGAACTTGATATGTCTTAGAACCACAGGAAGATGTTTTGACTGGAAAACATTTAAATAAATCCATTCACGTATTAATCCTGTCTCGTATTTGAAAGATCTCAAAAGGGTAATGCTTATTTTGTTTTCTCTCTTATCAACATAAATTCTGCTCAAATATCTGGTTTAGTTTCCCTAGTAATTTATGCATTTTCAGTTCAGTGATTTTCTGCAGAACCAGCCTTTTATGAGAAACTAAAATTTTCCCTGGGAGAAAATTGTCTTCTCTGTCGCTATAGTCTATATTTAGTGCATAACCACCTGTGTGACATGACCTGAATTTCCACATGTAAAATGAAGCTGTACCTGGAGAGGACATCTCTTGATGGTGGTTAAGAGCACAGATTTGGGATTCAGGCTGCCTGAGTTTAATCCCTACTTTTCCACTTACTAGTGCTGTGACCTTGGGAACATTACTTAACCCATCTGTGTTTCAGTTATTTTCATATATAGGGGATGATAATAATAGTATCCATGTTACAAAAATTGCACGAGTTAATGCAGTACCCAGTTACAGTAACTCCTATGAGAGATTTAGTGTTTTGTTTTGTTTTTTACTGAGATGATCTGTAAGGTCCCCTTAAAAATGGGAGATAAGATTATAATAATAATATTCTATATCAGAATAGCTACGCAGGTTATTGTTTATAAGACGTGTCTTCATATATTCTCCTTCAGATGAGGAAATTGAGGCTAAAAAACTAAGTGACTTGTTGAAGGACATACTTTTTAAAGAGAGCACAGCTGGGTCTAGAAGTAAGAATTCTGATTCCCAGTTTCTGGCATTTTCTTCATAGGATGATGTCATTTTGCTGGGTAGGGATAGTTCCCTCTTAAATAGTCCTCTTCTTGATAACTTTCATTTTATTAAAACGGTGCCACTATTTTCCAAGTTGATAGATGCCACCATAGACTCAAAAACATTCGTAGCTTCTCCTGTCCTAGTCTATTTTAATTAGGATAACAATAACTGCTCTAACAGATAAACCCAAACTCAGTGGCTTAACACAATAGTGATGTATGTATCTCTCGTGTAAGGTGCAACATTATTGTTCTAGTTTGGGAAGTGACCTTCCACGTGGTCATTCAAGGACACAGACTTTTTCATGTAAAATTCTTCCTCTAGGACCCTGGAGTTCATTCCTCCCAGGTGGTGGGTGGGGCAAAAGATCATGGATATTGTTCACTCACTTTTTAACCACTTTGACCCAGAAGCAGCACGCTTTTCCTTCAATAGCAAAAGCTAGTTGTGTAGCCCTACCCAGGTGTGAGGGAGCCTGGAAAATATAGGACTTCTTGACAATACCGTCTGGACAGTCACTTCTTGACAGTGCAGCAGGGGAGTATGAATTTTAGGCCACCAGCTGGTCGTTTCTGCCATGCTCCTTCACTCCACACTCAGTCACTTGCCAAGCTGTGCCCATTCTCCTTCCACATTTTCTCTTATATTGACATTTCCATTCCCATCACTGCCACCCTGGTTCGAGCCCTTCTAATCTCACAGTAGTATAGCATCATAGCTACTCAGGTGGTTTACTGCTTTTATTTTCTATACTTTTCCATAGCTCCCACATGACACAGATTAATCATCCTGTACTGCTCTTTCAAAATGTCATTTTTCAGGGGCTCTATTTAGTGACAACTCAATAACAGTGATTGTTATCCTAAGTGTGTCCAGCACAGTGCGAGGCCCTGAAGGGGCATGTACATGAATAATACTTGGCTCCTGCATTTAAGATGCTTGCAGAATAGTAGGAGAGACTAATGTGCTTGCAATGAACTGTGGACCAGGACAGAAAGTAAATGTGATGATAGAAGTACCAATAAACAGCTATATATGTATAGAAGGGGGACATATTAGTTTACTTAGTTCCGGAAACTCAGCTCAAATCTCCAGGCCCGGGTGAATTTCATTTCAGGGAGCTGAGAGACATACAGCTGATATTGCTTGGTAGCTGGGTAACCCCAGGGCATGGTGGTGATTTAGAAAGGTGCTGAGAGGTTAGAGATAAGCAGATGACTGAATTTTAAAAAGAAAAAGAAAAAAAAGGAGATAGGAGGTTCTATATTCTATAGCCTAGAGAGTTTTATATCTATATGTAAAAAATGTGGAAATTATTAATAAGGAGATGGGTTTGACCTGGGCTCACTATAAACAAATCATTTCAGATTGGTCTTGTTTTCTCTCTTTTAACAGGATCAGTAGAGTTAAAGATCAATGAAATATAGAGATTGAGTTCATCTGAATTTCAGCTGGACCTTTGATTAGTTGGAATGAAATTCTTATGGAGAGATTGAAACAATGTAGCCTGGATGATTGTGTGGTTTGGTGGATTTAAGTTGTTAAATGAATTAATATAAACATGGAGGGGGGGTTGTAGAGGTATGTACCAGGAGCCTGTCATTGTCCTCCACCCTTTAAAAATAATTAATAGTTTTGCCGGAAGTCTTGATTCTCAAGTACATGGTTTATGTGAATTTGGGAGCTAAGCTAATATCTTTGAGGTAGTGAATTCTTAGAATTCTCTGGGTGATTTTCTAAACTTGAGGATTAAATAGGAAAAAAAAAAGAGATATTGTCCTATATATGATCATTTTCTTCTGTTTATTTCCATTTCTTCTTTGGAAAAGATCGAAGCCAAAGAATTTCTAATTATATTTTGTCTTACAAGTGATGACATATTAAAAGTTTGTACCAGTCAGCATGACTCAGCCAAAAGTGCGTCCTTGTTATTAAATTCAAAAAAGAAGTGGTCAAATAGAAGTTAGTTCCTAAATTCTTTGCCAGGGTTTTAGGAGGAAATAATTCAATGAGTTATACCTCTTCCCTGCCTTCCCACCCCCTACACTGCTCCCTACTTCTGAAGTGTCAGCCTTGGGGAAAAGGATCAGTGGGTAGCCTGCTGTGCTCTGATGAAAAGAAGGATGAAGGCTCAGCATTAACACCTGAGGCCTGCATGTGAACGGGGAGTTTATAGTTGGTAGCATCAGGAGATTCCCAAAGACTCATCTCTACTCCCCTGAGTACCACGGAACGAAAAAAAGGGGGCCTGCCAAAGTCATGCCAATACCATTTCAAGGAGAAGGGCCCTGGATTATGAACATCTTCTACTCTTGGGTCAGAGCAGGGGGAACATAGGGTGAGTCTGTGCTCCTATGTGGATTTCTTTTTCTTTGACGGTGCCCAGTGCTAAAGCCTACTTCATTCAGTTGAGTCATGCAATGGGCTACCCTCTGAGTCACTGAAGACCTACATCTGGAAACATTAAAACAAAAGGCACATGACCCCATGCCAGTGATGTTGTAGAAGGAGTTCCTAAACAGGGAAGAGAAAGGAAGGCTTTAGGAGGAAGACCTTGGAATATCCTTTTGGGTACTAAAAGTGTCCAAACTCTTGACTTGCCATTTATACCCTCCACTGTTTGCTTCAGAGCTTGGACTTCAGTGTCAGAAATATATGAGTCTTAGTCCTAACTTTACCATTTAATTTTGAAACATTAAACAAGTAAGTTTACTCTTCTATGCCTCAGTTTCCCCATCTGTAAAATGTTAATATAATACTAGTATGTCAACTGTTGACTCCTCATTAGATAACTAAAACAAACAAAAAACCTATTGCTCAAGCTAACTTTATTAAACTTACTGCAATAAAAAGGAGATTATCATTTTCCAAAGTCTTTATAGTGTCTCAGAAGAGGGAAGTCAAAGATATTTATGTAATCCTTCCCAAATTCTTCCAAAAAATAAAAGAACATGGAAACACTTTCAAACTCTTTTCATGAGGCCACATTACATTGATACCAAAGCCAGAAAGACACCATAAGAAAAAGAAAACAAGGCAAAACTACAGGCTGATATTACTGAAGAACATAAATACAAAAATCCTTAACAAAATATTGGCAAACCAAATTTAACAGAACACTGAGAGGATCATATACCATGACTTAGTAGAATATGTTCCTGGAATGCAGAGATGGTTCAACATATGCACATCAATCAATTTGATACACCATATTAGCAAAATGAAGAATAAAAATCATGTAATCATCTCAATAAATGCAGAAAAAGCATTTGATAAAAGTTAACATCCTTTACTGATAAAAACTCTCAACAAACGAAGAACTTACCTTAACCACATATAAATAGTGCACAGCTAACATTATATTATATGTAAAAAACTGAAAAGTTTTCATCTAAAATCTAGAATAAGGCAGAGATGCCCACTCTCACCACTTCTCTTTAACATTGTACTGGAAGTTCTCACCAGAGCAATTAGAAAAGAAAATAAATAAAAGGCACCCAATTCAAAAAGGAAGAAGTGAAGTTATCTCCAATTACAGATGACATGATATTAGGTGTAGAAAACTCTAAAGACTCCACCAAAAAACTGTTTAAACTAATACACAAAGTCAGAAAAGTTGCAGGATATAAAATTAACATACAAACTCAGTTGCATTTCTATACACTAACAATAAATATTCCAAAAAGAGATTAAGAGAACACTCTCATTCACAATAGCATCAAAAAGAATAAAATACTTAGAAATAAACTCAACCAAGAGGTTAAAAATTTGTATACTGAAAACACAAACAAACACATCAATGAAATAAATAAAAACACACAAATAAATGAAAAGACATCCTATATTCATAGGTTGGAATAATTAATATTTTTAAAATGCTCACACTATCCAAAGTGATCTGCAAATTCAGTGCAAGCTCTATCCAGATCCCAATATCAGTCTTTATAGAAATTGAAAAAAAGTGTAAAGTTCATATGGATCCACAAAAGACCACAAATAGCCAACATAATATTGAGAAAGAAGAACAAAAGTGGAAGCAGCACACTTCCTTATTTTGAAATATATTACAAAGCTACAATAACCAAAAGAGCGTGGTACTGGCATAAAAATAGACATATAGAGCAATGAAACAGAAACGATAGGTCAGAAATAAACTCATACATATATAATCAAATGAGCTTTGACAAGGGTGCCAAGAATATATCATAAGGAAAGGATAGCCTCACCAATAAATGGTGTTGGGAAATTGGATATCCACATGCAAAAGAATGAAATTGAACCCTTATCTTACATCATACACAAAAATCAACTTAAAATAGATTTAAGACTTGAGCTGAAGATCTAAAACTATAAAACTCCTACAAGAAAACATTGGCCTCAGTGATGATTTTTTTAAATATGACACCAACAGCACAGACAACAAAAGAAAAAAATAGACAAGTGGAACTACATCAAACTAAAAAGCTTTGGCACAACAACAACAAAAAATCAATAGAGCGAAAAAGCAATCTACAGATTGGAAGGGAATGTTTTTAAGTCATATGTCTGATAAGATGTTAATATCCAAAAAATACATGAGGAAATTCTGCAACTCAATGTTAGATAGATAGATAGATAACTCAATTAAAAGTGGAGCCATGAGCCAGAGCAATGAGGCAGGAAAAAGAAATACGAATATACAATTTGGAAAAGGAGAAATCAAACTATCTCTGTTTGCTGATGATATAGTCTTATATCTAGAAAATCCTAAAGACTCCTCCAGAAGACTCCTGGATTTGGTAAATGAATCAATTAAAGTCTCAGTTTACAAAATCAGCACACACAAATCAGTAGCCCTACTATACATGAGTAATGACAAAGCTAATAATCAAATCAAGAACTCAGTCCTATTTATAATAGTTGCCAAAAAAATAAAAATAAAATAACTGCCAAAAAAATAAAATACCCAGGAATATATTTAACCAAGGAGGTGAAAAACCTCTACAAGGAGAACTACAAAACACTGATGATGGAAATCATAGAGGACACAAACAAATGGAAAACATCCCATGTTCATGGATTGAGAGAATTGACAAATGGCCATACTACCCAAAGTAACCTACAGATTCAACACAACCCCTATTAAACTACCAATGTCATTTTTCACGGAAAAAAAAATTCTAAAATTCATATGGAATCAAAAAAGAGCCCATATAGCCAAGGCATTCCTAAGTAAAGAGAACATTCCTAAGTAAAGAGTTCAAATTATACTAGAAGGCTATAGTATCCAAAACTGCATGGTACTGGTCCAAAGGCAGACACATGGACCAGTGGAATAGAATATTCGGAAGTAAACCCAAATTCCTACATCCAACTGACTTCTACCAAAGCAGACAAAAACATACACTGGGGAAAGGACACCCTATTCAACAAATGGTGCTGGGAAAGTTGTATAGCCACATGCAGAAAACTGAAACTGGATCCCTATCTCTCACCATACATAAAAATTAACTCAGGATGGTTTAAGAACTAAACATCAGAGCTGAAACCACAAAAATCCTAGGAGAAAACCTAGGAAAACTCTTCTGGACACTAGCCTAGACAAAAAATGTATGACTAAGATCCCAAAAGCAAATGCAACAAAAACAAAAAATAAGCAAGTGAGACTTAATTAAACTGAAAAGTTTCTGCACAGCAAAAGAAATAATCATCAGAGTAAATAGGCAACCTACAGAATCAGAGAAAATATTTGCAAACTATACATTTGACAAAGGGCTAACTCCAGAATCTGCAAAGAACTCAAACAAACCAGCAAGAAAAAACAAAACCTTAAGAAAGCAGGCAAATGACATAAACAGATATCTTTCAAAAGAAGATATATGAGGCCAAAAAACATGAAAAAATGCTCAGCATCAATAATCATCAGGGAAATGCAAATTAAAACCACAATGATATACCACCTTATACTAGTTATTTAAAAAATAAAAAAACCCAATAATATTGGCCTGGTTGTGGCAAAAAAAGGGAATGCTTATACACTGTTAATGGGAGTGTAAGTTAGTACAACCTCTGTGGAAATAAGTATAGAGATTTCTCAAAGAACTAAAAGTAGATCTACCATTTGATCCAGCCAATCCCTCTACTTAGTATCTATCCAAAGGAAGAGTGGTCATTATACAAAAAAGACACCTGCACTCAAATGTTTATTGCAACACAATTCCAATTGCAAAGATGTGGAATCAACCTAAATGCCCATCAACTGATCAGTAGATAATGAAACACACACACACCATGGAATACTATTGAGTCAGAAGAAAGAACAAAATCATATCTTTTGAAGCAACTTGGATAGAATTGAAGATGATTATCCTAAGTGAAGTAATGCATGAATGGAAAACCAAACACCTCATGTTCTCACTTACGTGTGGGAGCTAAGATACGGGTCTGTAAAGGCACATAGAACGGCATAAAGGACATTGTAGCCTCAGAAGGGAGAGGACGGGAAGGAGAGAGAAGGGACGAAAGAGGACCTATGGGGTACAATGTGCACTAGTGAGAGTGATGGGTGCACTTAAAGCCCAGACGTCCTTAGCACCATACGAAGTGGCCATGCAGTGCAAAACCATTTTTACCCCTATAACTATGGAAGTTAAAAAAAAAATTAAGTGGAAACCGGGCTCAGTGGCTCAGCCTGTAACCCCGTGCCTTTGGGAGGCTGAGGTGAGTGGATTGCCTGAGCCCGCGGGTTCGAGACCCGCCTAGGCAGCGAGACCTCATCTCTACAATAAATCAAAAAATCAGCCGGGCATGGTAGCACGTGCCTGTAATTCCAGCTACTCGGAAGGCTGAGGGGGAAGGATCGCTGGAGACCAGCAGGCGAGGCTGCGGTGGCCGGGAGCGGCCACTGCACTCCAGTCTGGGCGACCGAGTGAGATTCCAACTCAAAAAAAAAAAAAAAAATTAAGTGGGCATTCCAGTCCATCCCTAGAACTAATTTAAAAAATGTTTTAAAAAATGAGTAAAGGAACTGAATAGCCAGTTCTCCAAAAAATGTACAGATGAATAACAGATATGTGAAAAGGTGTTCAACATGGTTAGCCATCAGGAAAATGCAAATAAAAGCCACAATGAGAAATCATCTCACCTGTTCAGATCCTATCTAAAAGATAACAAATAAATGTTGGAGAGGGAGCTCATATACCTATAGTGTCGGCGAGAATGTAAACTGGTACAGCCATTTTGGAAAACATTACAGAGGTTCCTCAAAAAACTAAAAATAGAACTGCCATAAACCTTACAATCCTATGTTTGGGTAGATATCCAAAAGAAATGAAATGACTTTGATGAATATTTGCATCCCTATGCTCATCGTAACATTATTCACAATAGCCTAGGGGTGGATAAAACCTGAATGTCCATGCACCAATGAATGGATAAAAAAAATTAGTGTAAATATATACATTGATATATTATCCCGCCATGAAAAATAAGGCAATCCTGGTCTTTATGACAACATGGATGAACCTGGAGGCCATTATGCTAAGTGAAATAAGCCAGATAGAGAAAGACAAATACTGTGTGATTTCACTTAAGTGTGAACTCTAAAAACCCTGAGTCTTTTTGCATACTTTGCACAAAGTGGATGAATTCCCTGCTCTGAGCTGTCTGTAGATGTAGCTGGAGGAAGCCCAGCACTTGTGCCCAGGTGATGCCCTGGAAGAGGATATGCATGCGGAAATAGCAAATAAGTACTGGAACTTCACGCAGAAAGTGCTGGTGAAAGAACCTGAGGAGCTAGTAGTTAAGGTCAGAGATGCCAAAAAAGACCATTTCAAACATGACTCATCAGATATCATTTATGGCTAATGATCTCACAGGAAAGACCAACTAGTGAATTCATAAGATACTCCTGTTTCTTGTAGGTTATGGTCATGGCATGTTAGGTTACCACTTGGAACAACATTTTTCCTCCTGGGATCTGGTAATTTCTACATTATTTGTGAATTTAACCTTGGAAATAGAGACCTAATTTATTTTTTAGCTTAAAACTGATTATGTTAATTTATTATTTATTAAAGTTTCCATACATAATTTATTTAACATTTTAATGAAAAATTACATTGTTTTATAATAGCTACCATTTCATAAATGTTGTATTTCATTACACATTATTAACTCATGCAATCCTCACAATAACCCTATAAGGACAATTTTTTTAACCTCCATTTTTCCTGGGAGGAAACTGAGGTTCAGGAGGGTTAATTAACTCACCCAATATTTCTTAGCTACCAAATGGTGGAACCAAAATTTGAACTTAGGTTGACTTCATTCCAAAGTCATGTTTTTAACAACGGGAGTAACTGGATATATAAAATAAGGTTTTTATCTAAAGGTAAGATTTTTTTGCTGCATGAAACTGATAGGAAGGCATCAGGGAGACATTTTGGAAGAGTAGCATAAAAATATTATATTAAAAGTTATATAAATTTTTCTAAGAAATTTATATAGATTTAGTTATACATGTATAAACTGAACTAATTATAAATAAGGATAAAAAGGCATATTTCTATTAAATGTGCTCAAAGGTACTTAGCTATTATCAGTCTTACACATTCACTTTCCCATTCTGGTTACAACAGATGTATCACTGTTAATAAATGCAAGGTAAATAGACTGAATAGTCAAAGATGGTCACAGACGCAATGTTTTTTACTTTACTTACGTAAACTGACAAGTATATAGTGGGCACAGGACTCTTGGACCCTTCAATGGGCTCTGGAGTTTACATGTATTGCTTTAAGGTCATTTACAGTCTTATTTTTCCTACCAAATAGACAATCACAGCCAATATGTTCATATAGTAGCTTATAAAAGTGGCCACGGTGATAAAAACTAACAATTGACTTTGCATTTTATTTTATTTATTTATTTTCTCGAGTCAGAGTCTCACTCTGTCACTCAGACAGGAGTACAGCAGAACGATCACAGCTCACCGCAGCCTCAACCTCCTGGGCTCAGGCAATCCTTTCACCTCAGCCTCCCAAGAAGCTGGGTAAGTTCTGGATTTTTTTTGTAGAGAAGAGGTCTCACCATGTTGCCCGGGCTGGTCTCGAATTCCTGGGCACAGGCCATCCTCCCGTCTCCACCTCCCAAAGTGCTGTGATTACAGGCGTGAGTCACCGTGCCTGGCCTGAATTTACATTTTGAAATCCAAACAGGATAATGTGTATCTTCTCAAATGGTTCTCATCTTCCTTGAATCATAAAAGAAAGCATTTTTCCTCCATCTCTTATGACTGCTCCTTCCTCACAAGTTGACTGGGACTCAATCAAACGAACGTCATTTCCGGCTGATGAGATTTCTGATGTTTCTTGTGCTTTTCTTTTTTTCCTTTTCTAGCAGTTGGGAAGAGGCACCCATCACCAGCGGCGTGGCTACTACCTTTCTGGGCATGTTAGTCACAACCCTGTCCTGCTTTCCGGCCTTTGGTAAATCAGTTCATCTCTGAATACATCCCCCGGCAGTGAGTATGCAGTCACCTCCTCAAACTAAAGGCAGTACACAACGATCGTGCTGCTGCAGAACATAAAATTCTTTTGGATGAAATCCCTGCTCTCCCCAGGTTGTTCTTATCGTAGAATTTTAGAGCAGGTGAGAGCTTAGAGATTACCTGATTTCTTTTTTCATTGTATTGATTTGGAAACTGAGGCCCAAAGGTGCCCAGTGGCTCCCAATTTGAAATGCACATTTTCAGACTCCACCTTATACCTGTGGGATCTGAAACTCTAGGGATGAGACCCAGAAATCTGTATTTTAACACACGGTCCAAAGGATTCTGGGTCATGCTACAATTTGAAGAACACTGGATTGAGGCATTTGTCCACGGTCTTATAGCTGCTGGCGGTACATAAACCCAGGCTTCCTGGCACCCCATTTAGAGAGCTTTGTGCTCCATCTCTTCTCCTCTGCCCCTGGCTCAGTTTACCCTTTCGGTGCTTTTTCTTGTTGGCACTCTCAGAAGCTCACATTTGTTCACTTATTTTTAATGAGGTCCAGTCTAGCTGCTTTTTCTCCCTCTCATCTTGCTGAGAGAGTCAAGTTCAGAAGCTATTACCTAATTATATTAATTTCATGTCTGGAGATTTGAACAATAATTTCTTCAAATTGGAGTTTTAATTTGACCACAAATCCTCGCCTTGAGCAGAGGTACTGTTAGTTCTCCCGGTCCACAGACTTCTCTTTGCTTTTCAAGCAAAGTTCAGCAGCCAAGCAGATGCGTTTTCTTCACCCTTCTGGGTAGATGAGAAAGGCTGACGCCATTTCATAAGCAATTTTCTTTTTCTGGAGGCAGTTTTCATCCTATTCTGTCAAAATTACACATCAGGATTACCCCTTTCAACTTCATTCTCAAAGAACCGGCTTTGGTGCTGCTTTCGATACCCCGTGTTGAAAGAACGTGGTTCGTGCGGAAACTTTGGAGGTTCTTTCTCTTTGCCTCAGCAGACCCTAGCCAAGACAACCAGTCTGACCCTCTACTACTGTTCTACAGTGACTACTCACTCCATGGGGCTGAGATTCCAAGGGGCACTCACTCTCTTAATCCTCCTCCTCTCCACCTGCTTTTCCTTTGGACGTCCTTTCTCTGTCTAGAAGCTGTTGTGGTCACAAGGCCCTGGCAGGAAGCAGTGTGATTTACGGCCTTTTTCTTCCATGAAAGAAGCTTGCATGTGGCCAAAAGGCACTTTTGAGGTCGCCTAGTCCCCTGCTTGCTATAACCTGGGCCCAGGAAACTTTGAGTGCCTCAGGAATGGATGTTTTCTTACTTTCTCTTCTTCCTCTTTTTCCTAGGGGAGCTCTTTCAATCTGGAGTTTTTCCAGGGGGTTTGGCCAAGGCCATGCCCATTCTGGAGAGCATTTAGGAGGCTGGGGGCTCTGGGGCTGAAGTCTGCACATACAAAGGGTGCCAAAAAAAATGTATATACAGTTTAAGAAAGGTAAAACTGTAATAAAACCGTAATACTCAATATATACTGATAACAAAAGATGAATACAAGTCACGTTTGACTTCTACAGTTACAAGAGGTGCTCAAAGTGGTTACCATCAGCATAATAAGGAATACATAGATAACATTTCTTAACATATGTATGTATTTTCTTTTGGGACCCCTGTGGATGTGCTCTAGAAAGGCCCTGAATCAACACTCAAACCCACTCTGAACTGGCCCAGAGGGCCTGGAGTGGACCTGGCCACATCAGGGCCCCTCAGGGCAAGACTGGCTCTGGAAACTGACTAAAACCCAATGAGCTGCAGTGAGAGAAAGATAAAAATTCCTGGACATTTCTCCTCAATACTTTGATCCAAGATAGTTGTGTGCTTGAGTTTAGATTTTCTTTTTTTGTAAACACTTTTTAAAAAATAGAGAGGGGGTCTTGCTATGTTGCCTAGACTGGTCTCAAACTCCTAGCCTCAAGTCATCCTCCCACCTCAGCCTCCCAAAGTGCTGGAATTACAGGCACGAGCCACCACACCCAGCCTGAGGTTAGATTTCCAATACTGAAAACAATTGACTCTGAAGTCAAACTGCAGAGTTCAAAATGCATGCCCTTTGGAGTAGCTTTTCTGCATGTCTAATACTTCTTTTCTGGGTCTTTTCAGAGTTGGTAATAAAATGATTCAATAGTTAGTAAGGAAGTCCAGGAGGAGATATGTAAGTTTTACTTAGAACAAATAAATCACTTATCACTTCTCTCCCTCCTCTCTCTCCTTCCCCGCCCCTTTCGGGGTGCTCCCTGGGCACTCTGCATCTTCCTAATTCATGTGGCTGCAAATCACACAGCAGCCAATGCTGAATCCCATTTGCAGTACAAAGAGACTGCCAGGAAAAATGGGCTTAATTAGTAAGAGATGTTCAAGGTAAAGCCTTTACAAAAGAGCTAACTGTGCTGTGTTAAAGGGAAGAAATATGATGAAAGCCACTATTACGGGAGCCGGGACGATGCCTATATTTCCTGAGCCGTCACCTAGCCTTATCATATTCGCTTAGATGTCCCAGCTGCAATTTCAGGGGTAGTTCAAAGCTGAGGTTTCTGTCTAGGAAACTTACAGAACAATGCAGGAGGCTTGGAGCTTATGCCATTAGATCTGTAACCACTCTGGCCAATTAATGTGCCAACCTAGGGAAGATGAAGGGGAAGAAAATGGGGGACCCCCCTCCCCAGAGCTCTAGAGCTCCCTGTGAGAAACAGACATGGAAATAGCCAATCACAAAAACAATGAGTAATTGCCAAGCCCAAGCCTGGAGATGGAGCGCTGCGGGGGCCCAGCATTATCGGAGAGATGGATTTGGGTGGTGAGACAGGAACAGCCAAACAGAGGCAGGGCAGCTCAGCAGAGCTGGGGCTTGACCCAACTACTAAGTAAAAGGGAAAGGAGACTGTGAGCAAAATAATTCAGATTTGCAGTTCTCGTGTTGACCTTGCCATTTGCCAGTTTTGTGATGTTGGGTGAGTCTCAATAGCTGTGGGCTGCAGACTTTTTGTCTTACAGTGTTAGTCTTAATAATGTCCACATACAAGGAAGGACCCCCCAAAACCTCGGAATTTATTTATTAAAAAATTGTGTATTTATTCTGATATGTTTAAACTTCAGACACCTTCCAAGTACTCTCCGTTTGATGTAAGACACCTATCGAGTTGCTTTTTCCACACTCAAAACTGTTTTTGAACTCATCAATTGTGATACCTTTTAGTGCTCTTACCACTTTTTGTTTTACCTCTTTCACATCGGCAAAATGTTTCCCTCTGAGGACTTTTCTCATCCAGGAAAACTTAAAAAGTCACTTGGGGTAGGACTGGGAGGATAGGGAGGGTGGGGCATTGAGGTCATGCCACTTTTGGTCAAAAGCTGCTGAACACTCAGTGTGGTGTGGGCTGGTGCATTACTATGGTGGAAGAACCAGTCACCTGTTTGCCACAACTTGGGTCGTTTCTTCCACAAATCATGATGCAGCCTTCTCAAAACTTCCAGAAAAAAATTTTTGTTGACTGTTTGATCCAGAGGAACAAATTCCGAGTATACTACCAGGGTCCCCATCTCCAAAAGATACTTCCAGTTTTTGGGGGTGGTCCCCCCCTTGTGTGCACCAAATCCCATATACACTGAGTCCAAGGGCTTACAGAAGGGACAGAGAATCTTCTCTGACAAGTTGTTAAAGGCTCCAGAAAAACTGATGATTGGGATGAAATTGATATGTATGTGACTTAAACGGAATCTTTGCTTCCCCTTAATTCATATAGCCTACCCAGCAATGAGTGGCCATCTTAGAATCTAGCTATCCCCAAAACAATTTTCAAACAACAGCTCAGTGGTTATGAACTACTTCTGGACTTTATTTACAACTTGAATCTTGTTCTAGAACTCATTGTCTATCTGGAAGTTGAGGGAAAACTCTGACCACACTCAATGTGTAAACTCCATTCCAAACATTCTAGGATTAGACTAATGTCATTAGGATTCTTATGGACCAGTGAAACCGTTAGGATTCTTGAGGGTGTGTGATATTGAGACGATATGTAAACTCAGCAAACTTTATTCATTACTGCAACAAATATTTCATGAGTTCTGGCTACATTCCAGCTACTACATGAGATACTGGGGAGATATTAGTGACCAAGGCAGTTCCTGCCATGACAGGGCTGAAAATCTACATGTGTGACAGCTAGTTATACATGCATTTACCATAGGATGAGATCAGTTTCATAATAGAGGAAGTGCAGGAAGCATGTTAGAGACTGTTGACATTTACTTTCTATCTGCTTTTCAACGTTTCTCAGCCCTCTTGCATCTAGGTAGGGCTGTGTGATTAATTTTCACCAATGGCACATGAGTAGAAGTGGTGTGTCACTATTATCCAGGGTATACCTTCTCCACACCCACTCTTACCTTACTTTGATGACTCTGGAAACCAAATATTCCAGAGAACATAGACATAGTGTTAAGGAGGGCTGTCTGCTCTACCTTAGACTGTGATGGGAGTGAGAAACAAGCTTTACATGCCAACGTCATAAAAGTCAAAGAGGCTGGGCACAGTGGCTCATGCCTGTAATCCCAGCACTTTGGGAGGCTGAGGCAGGAGGATCGCTTGAGCCCAGGAGCTCGAGACCAGTGTAGGTAACATAGGGACACCTCATCTTTGCAAAATAAAAATAAAAATAAAAAATTAGCTGGACATGGTGGCAGGTGCCTGTAGTCCCAGCTACTCGGGAGGCTGAGGTGGAAGGATTGCCTGAGCCCAGGAGGTTGAGGCTGCTGTGAGCCATGATCATGCCACTGTACTCCAGCCTGCATGACAGAGTGAGACCCCAAATCAAAAATAAAAATAAAATGAGACAAAGAAGAATTGTGGCACTATTCCAGATTAAAAGGGGCTAAAGAGAATGAAAACTGGATGTAATAGCTGCAGCTAGGCTGGATCCTGTACTGGAAGGGGGAAAATGTTACAAAGGACATAATTAGATCAGCTGACAAATTGGACTATGGATGTAGAATTAAATGAGCAAGTATTGCACCAAAGTTAACCTGTGGAGAGGACCACTGCACCACAGCCATGTTCAAGACCCCCCTCATCCTGGGAAATACACACTGGTATATTTAGGGTCAAAAGGCCATAATTCATATAATGTACCTTCATATTTGAAGCCATGGGGTAACACGTTAACAACCGGCAAATCTAAGTAAATATTATATGGGTGTTCCTTGTCATGTTTTTAATGTATGTTTGAAACGATTTCCAAATTAAATGTTAAAAAGTAAAATGCTGTCGTATTCAGTCACTAGGATTTGGGGGCTTGTGGTTGCTGCAGCACAACCCAAACCGTCTTGACTAATGAGAGGGAACTGGGAACGCATTACAAGGCAAACAAGCTGCTGTCTTTAGTGGATCAGAGAAAAGGTTCTAGAAGAAGGCAGTCTAAAGAATAAGTAGGAGCTAGTCACATGAAGAGGGAGGAGCATTCCAAGCAAAAAAATGGTGCCTGTGAAGGCCCAGGGGTGGGGAAAAGGACATGGAATGTTCACAGAACAGAAAGAATTCAACGTGGCTGGACTTAAGCGTTTGAGGAAGGAAGAGGTGAGGGATGGAGCTTGTGATGTAGACAGGGCCAGGGCCTGGTGGGCCTTATAAGTCACAGGAAGCCATCTGGACTGAGAATCCATATTTCCACACAGCCTTTCAAAAAAACCAAAACCAAAACCAAAAATAATTCACATTGGTGAAAAGAAGAACACCGGCTGAGGTGAGATGAAGGATTAAAACCCAGAAAAGAATATAGAAAGGCATATGAATATGCGTTGACCTCTGAATAATTAGATTGGAATTACACTAAGTCTCAAAGCCAAAGTCTAAAGACAATGGCAAAACCGAAGATAATGGACAATCATGAAGTGTCTTAACTAAGAGAGTGACGTGGTAAGATTTATATTCTTAGAGGATAATTCTGGCTACCGAGTAGATTGGAGGGGAAGAAGGGTATTTCAGGAAAAGGCCAATGGGTCATGGGCATAGGGAGGCAGAGGTGTGTGAGGTCAGAGAGCTAGTTGGGAGGTGAAGTCTGTTGGTCTGGGTGACTGATGGGTGAGAAATGGAAGGGGTGAGTGACAACCGCCTGGTTCTGACTGGGGGAATTCGGTAGATGGTGCTTCCATTGCCTACACTAAGAAATCCTAAGGAAAGTCAGACTTACCAAGGGAAGATAATGATTTCAGCTTGGACCTTTCCACTGGGACATCCAATGGAGAAATGTTCATCAGGCAGTTGGGAAAAAGAGCAGGAAACTATCACGCAGTAACCCTGAATTTGAAAGGGCTTGTGCACAACGTTTACCTACTACAAAGAAGTCACCCAGAGAGACACTCGTTTATTAGAACCTACGGGAGGCACTGATGGTGACTGGCCGGTGAAAAACCCACATCTGGGACAGTACAACAAGTAAGTTAATTATTCAAATTGCTATACGGTATTTACAATTATATCGATGATGCATGATGCCTATATTGCTTTCAGTGTTGCTCAATCACCTACTTCCCATGGCTCACTCCTGGGAATATACATTATCCTTCAGAGACCAGAGGCCACTCCCTGAGAGAAAGGGAGAAAGAAACCAGGGAAAAAAGAGCTTCTGTCCAGACAGCACCTTACATGGGGCTCACGAAAGAAGTCAAGGCTACAGGCAGAGATGAGGGAGATCTCAACACCTTTATAGGCGCAGTGAAGTCACCAGGAAGATCACTGGATGGATGGAGAGGGCCTAGGGCAGAACATGCAGGTTCATTGAGAGTATGGATAGTTGGGTAGAGGATTTGATGATAAGCCTGGTTTCAGCAGTACCAGAGTGAATAGACTATTGCCACTCTTGTGACTCAGTTTCTCTCTCATTATGGTACTAAAGCTCTGTTGATACTTAGGCAAGAGCTTAGATTAGATTCAAGAGCTTCAAAATAGCATGTGTTCATGTTTAATGTTTAGTGAGTAAAGTATTTTCTGTAATTAGTGGGTCATCTGTTGACATCCATTTTACAGCTGGGGGTCATAGGGTTCAAGAAGCGTTACATGTTTTACTTCCTGTTTCTCAGGGATTTGGTGACAAGCTAGGCAGAAGATACCAAGATTTTGGCTTTAAGACTTAGTATAATTCCAAATTAATGATTCAGAGGTCAAGCCATGTTACATACGCCTTTTCAATATTCTTTTGTGTGTTTTAACCTTCAATGTATTCTCTGGTTCAATCAGTCGGTGCTCTTCTTTTCACTGATGTGATTTGTTTGAAAGGCTTGCATGGAAACACACATTTTCAGCCCAGTGACTGATTGCTGTCGTTCAACTCCTACTCATGCTTCACAGCCCGATTTAGGTGTGCTCCTGGAAGCACTGCTCACTCTCCTCTCTAGGCGAGGCTCATGCCTGTGGGCAAACTTTTAGTATCTGCCTGCAGGGTTTCTCTGACTAGGTCTGACTCACTATCAGTGAATCTCCAGCACGATGAGTCAGGCTCACAGAATATGCTCAGCGTTTGTTAGAGGATGGGGTGAAGGAGGCCAAGGTTGTGGGTGCGACTCCTCTGCGGGTCTGTCCTTGTCTGTTCCAAGGAGGCAGATTTCCCTTATTCCTGGTCGGCCTCCTGTCATGCGATAGTCACCTTTCAGAGTTGGCCGCTGAACGCAGACCTCTCTTCTTTGTCGGTTTCTTCCTTCGACACCCTCACAGAACTTGGTTTTGGGAACAGAGTAACTTGGCCTTGCCAGCAATGTATTGGGTCTTTTCTTACAGGACACAGGAGGCTCTTCATCTTTCATAAAATGAGCAAACAGCAGGTACCTAATTAAATGACGATGATGGTCATAATAGCGTGACAATTGAACTAGACGCCTTCCGTGAGTGCTGTGCCCTGTAGGGACTGCTGTCTGTCTGTGTTTGGATCGATGTCTTTGTAGTTGTACTACCTGAGAGAGGATGAATGTCAGGTAAGCTGGCTGAACTGATGGGATTGGTGAAGTGGCTGGAAATCAATGCTTTGTGAGAGGGTTGGGGGGAGGGAGAGGAAGACAGAAGAAGGGGAGAGGGTAAGAAAGAGAGATTTGGAAGGTGTGAGTCTTCAGGAATAATGGCTACTGTTTTTCACTTTACATTTAATCCCCAGCTGGGTTCGGTGGCTCAGCCTGTAATCCCGTGCCTTTGGGAGGCTGAGGTGAGTGGATTGCCTGAGCTCGCGGGTTCGAGACCCGCCTGGGCAGCAAGACCTCATCTCTACAATAAAT
>NW_007255931.1:128780-129061 GCF_000164805.1 Carlito syrichta | reverse complement strand
CTACTTGGAAGGCTGAGGTGGAAGGATCGCCGGAGCCCAGCAGGTCGAGGCTGCGGTGGCCGGGAGCGGCCACTGCACTCCAGTCTGGGCGACAGAGTGAGACTCCAACTCAAAAAAAACAACAACAACAAACAAACAAACAAAAAACCGTTTAATCCCCAAAGCAACCCCCAGGGTAAGCATTCTCTTTGTTTTGCTGATGAGATCACGTACTTAGTGATGACAAAGCTAAGATTCAAACTCAAGTCTGAGCAACTAAAACCCATGCTCTGGTCCCACGC
>NW_007255931.1:95413-128760 GCF_000164805.1 Carlito syrichta | reverse complement strand
CCCCCCCCCTCCGGACACAGCAAATCTGAATGGTTCATTTGATCACCTGAGAGATACCTTTAGGCCTCTCTGCTCATCTGGCATCAGAAATTCTAACGCATCAATCCCAGGATGATGGGCTGGGCCATGCTGGGAGGATGTAGGAGGATCCAAACTCCAGCCCCACCATAGCTGCCCTTGAGCTGCTCAGGCCTTACCCACAGCAAAGGGTGCGCTATGCAACCACCCGGAGACCCCTGAGGCATTAAAGGCAGACTCTGAGCTCCTGGGGTCTGTCTGAAGAAGGCAGAGCTTGGCGATCATCCCACAGCTGCCCACGGTGGAGCTGCAGCCTGGCTGCTTCTCTCTCTGTCTCCTTTCAGAATGAGTTTTCTTGCTCAGAAATATTTAGTGTGACTCCATTTGAATTGTTAAAGTTCTAGCATCTGGTATTTTGTGTGCATTTTCTCGGAAATTAAAAAAAAAATCTATTATGGTTCTCCCTGCAGCAAAATCTCTCTTTCTGTGCCCACCCCCTTTGCTTTTTAATTTTAAAGTATTTCTTTGGCACAGACTCCTCTCTTCAGACTGTGTCTGCCTTGATGGGATTCAGGTTTCAAGAGCATCTGCTCTGGTTCCAGGAGGATTTCGAGGACTTTTAAATTTGTCATCCAGTCCCTTTAAGCAATGGGCTACCCTTTCAACAATTAAAGGAAATACCCCAAAGCTACTAATAACCTGCCCTTCCTTCTCCTTTTTTTCCCCCACACTGGCCCCAGCGCTTTTGGCTAATACTACTGCTGGATAAATCAGGAAACAAAATCTCTGTGGGTGACCAGGCAAAACTTATTAATCATATATCCTGAGCTGATGACGTAGCCCTAATACAAATATTTGTGCTTCTGACACTGGCACTCGTCTGATCACTGCCAGATAGTGACAGTTTTTAAAGACAATCACATTAAGTATTAATCAAGCTTGGAAGATGCAGCAAAGCAGAGGCATACCAACGAGTAGGCATCTCCTGCCTGCTTTCTGCACGGATGGCATCCCTTGCCAACATGTTAACTAAACCACTCATTTCCTTCACAAAACATCACTTCAGCATTCCTAAAAGTCTGAAATGGCCATTGGCCGGCTGGTGACCTTGGCCAGTGACACAGCTTCTGGATCACGCCCTGGGTTCCAGGTTCCCCTGACTTTACTGACATTCCTTATGGGAATATGCGAGTTTGTCTGTTTGTTCTGAGATTTCCAGATTCAGGGAACTGACACATACTAACCAAACTCACGTGAGATTGACATATAGTGGAAAAAAATCCCAGCTTCTTATGTATAATGAGAATATGTAAATATTGTGGCAGGGCAAGGGTGAGTGTGCATTCATGTGTGTGTTTGTGGATATTGAATTGGCTGGTTGCTTAGGAAAGGGAGCAGGTCCACAGAGAAGGCAGCCCAGAATCAGGAGTGCTCAGACTGGGCCTGAAAGGAAGAGGGAGGACCCTGCAGGAGAGGCGCTCTAGCAATGATGGGAATGTGGGGTTGGCCTCACCTGCCTGTCGTGGGTTGGGGAGTAGCAGGAGACAACGTTTGCTAAGTCGTGTGGGGTTGGCAAAGACAAGAAGTGAAGAAATAAATGTTTTAATGAGAACTTTGATTTTTTTTTAGATTAGAAAATATAGTTTATTTAGAAGGTAAATGGGGGGGGATTCATCTCCCCAAGGTAGGGGCGGGGACCAAAGCCAGGAAACATGGCCCAGCCACAGCTCAGAGAGCACATGGCCACACCACAGCTTCGCAAGGCAAGGGCCTAATGAGAACTTCAGTTTGAACGAGGAGGCTCCTCAGTCCCAGAGAGACAGGAACTAGGTGGGATCTGACATTGCTCAGATGGTCAATCCCTGGATGATGGAACCAGCGGTGTTGGAGGACGGAGTGCAGAGGGAATCAGGACTCTGGTCCCACCATAGCTTCCCTGGGAATCGCTCAGTCCTTGCCTATAGTAAAGGGATCCCAAAGCCTCTAGAGCTCTTCTGAGTTTCTGGGTATTAATGTTGGAGAAAGGATCGACCGACGTTACCAAAAAGAGGAGTGCACAGTCAGCTCAGTCAGAGACCCACGGGGCCTTGCCCAGCTGTGGTCAGCGTGTAAGCTTTGTGGTTTTAGAAATATGAGTTTGTCTTTTTGTTCTGAGATATCCAGACTCAGAGAACTGACTCACACTAACCAAACTCATGTGACATTGATGTATGAGCAGAAAAATCCCAGTTTCTTATTTATAATGAGAAAATTTTTGAGTATATAAAAATACTGAATTGGCTAGTTGGTGCCTTTTTCCTTTTTAGACAAATCCACAAGTTATAACTCAAAAAGTGTGACGTATAGGCTTGTAAAAAAGATATATTATCTTCTGGACAGTCCTGCAAACATATAGGCCAACTCTTATAGTTGCCTTTATTTTTCAAGCTCCTTGAAGACCATTTTCTCTCATTCTATTTCACACAACTTTTTGTGCATTTAATTAGGTTTCAAGTCATCTCTTAGAGAGTAAAGCTCCCTCAGTTAGGGTTTTCCTAGGGAGCAGGGAAGCCTGAGGTGAGGTACAAGGTAGAGAAAATGAGAAGATAGTGGTCTCTTGGTAACTCTGCCGGGCAACCAACCTGTTTAAGCTCCCAGCATTCCCCTCTTCCCTTACTGTTGGGAAAGATCATAGAATCATAGAACTGTAGGAGCTGGAAGAGGCCTTAGAAATAATTTAGCCAAGCTCCTTGGATTGATATAATAACTGCTTTTTTGAGTACTTGCATTAACCTCTCACTATCTTTTTCTTAATCTTCATCTGAGGAAAGAATAAGGAATTCTATCAAGATGAACAACCCTCCCTCCTACACGCTGGATCTTACTTCCCTTATTGTGACACCCTGACTTAGTGTTCAAGCAGGGACACTATGGAGGGTGAGGGGGCATTGTTAATATTATTAATAATGAGACCAAGATGGCAGGCAAAACTTCGACTGTCCTGTGTTTCTGCCCCCCACAACCTTGAGTCTTCAAGTAGCCTTTGTTTCCATGGATTTTTCAATCTCTCCTTTCCATCTGCTCAGAAACCAAACCCCTTGTTCATATTTACCGTGAGGCCTCATTGTGCTAATATGTAGGAGTGTGGGCTGCGGTTCTGTCCCTTAGGTAAGAAAAATCTTGTCTCCTGCTTTGGGAAGGAGGGAGTGAGGGAATGGAATGAAAGACAGAGCCCTTCTCCCAATCCTCCCCCAAAGGCAGATCTTTCTTTCTTTGGGGGCGGGGAGTGCTGAGGATAAGAATTCTGAGAGAGATGACTGGGTGCAGTGGCTCATGTCTGTAATCCCAGCACTTTGGGAGGCCAAGGTGGTAGAATTGCTTGAGACTAGCCTGAGCAACATAGTGGGGCCTCATCTCTACAAAAACAAACAAACAAAAAATGAGCTGAATGTGGTGGTGTTCACCTGTAGTCCCAGCTACTTGGGAGGCTGAGGGGGAAGAATAGCTTGAGCTCAGGAATCGGAGGCTGTGGTGAGCTATGATCAGCTGCTGCACTCCTGCCTGGGTGACAGAGCGAGACCTTGTCTCAACAAAACAAAACAAAACACAAACAAATGCTCACAAAGAATGCAGAGAGAAAGAAACAAAGTTTCCTGAAGCAGTCTTCTGCTTCTCAGGCATGGTTTTCCTGCAAGCTGCGTCTTCTGCTTCTTCCCCATCCCCCCACTCTTGCCTCTTGACTTCTGCTGCTCCTGAGATCCATCCGACTTTCTTCATCCTCAGCTCTGGGGCTTGTCCTTACCGTCACCCCGATTCTGGAAACGCGCCTCACCTTTGCCTCCAGTGCCAGCAGCTGTCTTGGGGCGGGACCTGCCTGAAGGCCCCACGCCCCCGCAGGAGCCAGTGCGGGTGGGAGGGGTGGGGGGGGCTCGTGCACACTCCTTGGCCCCTGCCGTAGCAGAGAGCCCCGCCCAGGGCGGGGACGGGGAACTTCAGGGTTCTGGGTGCCGTGCTCTCTTCTTTACGCTTCCCCAGGAAGACTGAGCGTTTCGGCACCCTCACCTCTCTACCTGGAAGAAGAAACTGCTCAAGTGCCCTGAGAGTCATCATTCACACAGTGGGAGTTAGGTTTTCAACAACCCAGTAAATCCCCCGATTTAGTGCCCAGGGGAGATGGAATGGGAAGGTCCAGGGGTGTTGGGACATCCTGATTTTAGGGGCTGATGACAGAAGTTACCTCTAAGCTTTCCTCGGTTTTGGAGTTTTAGCACCTCCTGCTCCTTAAAGGTAAAATGCCCCATCCGCAACCCCTGACCACCTCATGAGCTGTGTGTCCCCAGGGGGCTCACCCGATGACCCTTGGTAGATGTTGGTCAGCACTGGCTACACCCCAGAGCTGTGGTAAGATATATTTACTGGGGATTTAGGAAACTTGTTCCAGGAGTCAACTCTTGGGGGTCTGTCTATTGACATAGCTGGAGCCAGTTCCTGACCTCTTGTTATCTTCTGCCAGAAATCTCCAGAGGTTCAAGAAGAATTGAATCTATTTCCCCTGAATTACATTCTGTTCATTATTTTAATGTCAGCCCCATCTTGGTTTCTTGCCCACAACCTGACTAGCAATAAGGGAGAAAATATTGATTATTTCCCAAGAAGCTGCTTCAAGACACTCTCTCCAGGGTGTGGAACACTTGGCTTTGGGGCAAGGACACTAGTTCAGAAAACTCTTCAGGCTTCGAAGATACTCGGTTGCAGAGTCTTCCATCTTGTGGTCTGAAATATTACCTTTCGCTTGCTGGCAAATTTGGAGCTGGCAACTACTGTGTGTCAGGCACGAATCCACTCGACTCCTTTTTAAACTGAGACTGTAGACTTCTCTACCAACTTTGGGGCACATTTGCTTCCATCAGTCCACCCCTGCCCCCTCTGGAAGACTGCCTGCCCCCTGCCACTAGAGCCCCACTGCCCAAACACACAAAATTGTCAGTGCTTGGGAATCTGTGGTGGGGGCAGTCACTAGCCAATGACGGGTGTGGAGGATGAAAAGCCAGCCCTTTGCCGAGGGTCGAGACAAACTCAGCCATGATTTATACTCCAGAATTCCCTGTGGGAGCAGGTGGAAGGAGCTCTCCATGGGGCTTTGCCTGAAATCGCACCTTCATTTAGTTTCTTTTTCTTCCCTGTTCTGCTTTCCCCACTTCCTTGCCTGTTTCTCCCAGGAGCACTTAATGGATCACTTGTTCACGAATCCTCTTCTTAGACCCTGCTGAGGAACTTGACCCAAGACAATATGATCTCACTGAATTCTTGAAGCCACCATGTGAGAAGTGAATTTTTAAAATTACTTCAGCTGGGCATGGTGGCTCATGCCTGCAATCCCAGCACTTTGGGAGGCAGAAGCGAGAGGATTACCTGAGCTCAGGGGTTAGAGACACCAGCAACATGGCAAGATCTTGTCTCTACAATAAATCAAAAAATCAGCTGGGCGTGGTGGCACATGCCTGTGGTTCCAGCTACTTGGAAGATTGAGGCAGAAGGATCACCTGAGCCCAGCAAGTCGAGGCTGCAGTGGCCTTGAGTGTGCCACTGTACTCCAGCTTGGGCAACAGAGTGAGACTCCAACTCAAAAAATACAAAATAAATAAAATTACTTTCATGATTTTTGTTTACAGATGAAAAAACAGAGATATCCAGCCTTTAAGTGATTTCCCCAGGACCACACAACTAGTAAATAAGGTGCAGAGCTGGGATTTCAATCCAGAACTCCTGGATACAAAACCTGGACCTGGTTAATTTATCATTTTCTACTATAGAATCACCTTCCATCCCATGTGGAGGTTGGTTGTTTAAGTCAAGGAATACTTAATAAATATCTACTCTGTATCAAATACTGTGACCACAATAGTAAGCAAAATAGTCAAAGAATCGTATACAGCCAAGAGCAGTGGCTCACACCTGTAATCTCAACACTTTGGGAGGCTGAGGCAGGAGGATTACTTGAACCCAGGAGTTCAAGACCACCCTAAACAACATGGCAAGACCTCATCTCTACAAAATAATTATATCTACATAATTATAAACCATGATAAAAGCTATGAAGTACTACTATAGTAGGTTTACATTGGGGTGTGTGTATGTTAAGAAGAAATTTTGGTTTGGGGGAAGACAGGTTTGTATGAAACAAACAAACAAATAAGTAAACAAAGTTTTGTCTGCCTGAAGTGCAATGGCATGTAGCTGAAGGAAATCCAGTTTAATTTTGTATTTTCTACCCAGATAAGTTTAATTTTGCAAGCTTTGTGTGGCCTGGAGCTGTGTTTGTGCAGCTCATGCTCCCTGGCTGTCAACAATCCCATCCACATGCAGCTCACTGCTCCTTCTACACACCCCAAGACCTTGGCAAGCCTCCGTGTGCCAATCAGCAACCCCTACAAATGTAAAAAGCAGTGGCAGCCGTGGCTTCCCATCACAGAGTCTCTCATTAAAATCTGTGCTTGGTGGAGCAGCGTGTCCAGATCACAGATTCCGGCTCACAGTGGGGAGCCTGGAGGATGGAGACAATGGATGCACACAGCTTGCTAATGACACTGTCAGAAGGTGGGGTTCTCTTCCAGCTATTTCTAGAGAAATTTGGGACATTTATCACACACATTTATTCACTTTTTACGTAAAGCTCTCATATTCTTTCTCTACAGGAATGTTAATGATACACAAAACTTTCCAAAGTTTTTCCAGTTGGTCACCATAAAAGAAAGAGGTGCTAGAATCTGAACTGTTTTGAATACGTCCAGTTTAGATGTCTTGGTCCATTTTGTGTTGCTGTAACAGACTGAGTAATCTATGAAGAAAAGAAGTATATTTCTTACAGTTCTGAAGGCTGGGAAGTCCCAGATCAAGGGACCTGTGTCTGGCAAGGGCCTTCTTGCTGTATCATTTCACTGCGGAAGGTTGGAGGGCAAGAAAGCATGAGAAAATGAGAGGGCCAAACTCACTTTTATAATAACCCACTCTCACCAAAACAACACTGATCCATTTGTGACCAAATCACTTCTTAATGGTCCTATCATGATGGCAGTCACAACTCAATATGAGTTTTGAAAGGAATGTCAAACTACAGAAAGTGGTAGGGGAGCATAAGACCACCCCCTGCCATTAAGAGAATCCCTGTGATGCAATTATTATCAGGGGTAATAGTAATGCTGATAACAATTGTTAATCCCCATCCATGAGGTGCTATTTTACAGTTGACAAAGCGTTTTCCATTTTATTGACTTTTTGTAGTCCTTTCTCTGGAACAATTTTGTTTCATACTTATTCAACTTCAATAAACAGAGAAGCTGGCTCTGTTACTGCTGATACAATCAAAGATTTCAAGGCTGTCACCTGTAAATGACCTAAACTCCAAATTGCATTTTTTAAAAAAGCAATTTATCTTCATGTATGTGAAGCTGGAATTAGTAAAAGTAAAAAAAGCTTCTGTGGGCACAAATTCTCTCAAGGTCTACTTTAATTAATTTCTAGTAGAATCATATTTTTAGCTACAGAAATGCCCTGCCATACCTAGAACCTCAAATATCAGAATTAATAGGTTTTTGCATAATAGACCCTTGAAAATGTAAGATGATTTTTAGAAAAAAATGTTTCAACCTAAGAAAATTATGATATTATGATAATGGCCTAGATTTATCGAGTTCCTAGTTTGTGCTGGGAACTTTGCTAAGCACTGGGGAGTCAAAGAGGTGAGACTTTTTGGGTGAGATCTACTCACCCTAGCAATGTTTTTTTTGTTTTGTTTTTTTTTAGTTGTAGACTCACTCTGTCACACAGGCTGGAGCGCAGTAGCATTCTCACAACCACCCCAACATCGACCTGCTGGTCTCAGGTGATCCTTCTGCCTCAGCCTTCCAAGTAGCCTGAATTCCAGGTGTGTGCCACCATGCCTGGCTATTTTTTTGATTTATTGTAGAGACAAGGTCTCACCATGTTACCCAGGCTGATCTCAAACCCATGGACTCAGTCAATCCTCTCTTTCTCCTTCCAAAGTACTGGGATTACAGGCTTGAGTCACTGCACCAAGCCCTCAAGCAGTTTTTACTCAAGTGGGGAAGACCTACCTAGGCGAATGAGTAGGTGCTTGGTATGGAGGAAAAGTTGAATAGACAGAGCTAGTGTTGTAGTGTGGTACAGTCAGAGGAGATAGGGTAATTTAAAGGCCTTAAATGAAGGATCATATTTAAGTGGAAGGGCATCTAAAGAATGTTCCAGGAAGGGGAAACATAAAGAACTAGTATTTAGAGCTGGAAATTGTTGGGAGCCAGCCTTGGAGGCCCACCAGATTGACAGGGTCCTGGTGACCCCGGGCCACAGGGCAAGTCCGGGAAGCTGAGGCCCTGCTATCTTTTGCCTTTGCCGTTACAGCCAAAGAATTCTGTGCAGTTGTGAAAAAAGAAAACAGCACGTTTATGTGAAGTATCTTCAGCTACTGGAAACTCATTGTCCATCTTTCCACTTCCCACTATGTTGTTTGACCTGCCCTTTTGCCCATGTGATGACTCTGAGGTATGTTTAAAGGGCTTTCTTTCACTTGATCATGGGTTACAAATCTTATTTTTAGGGTTAGGATTTGTGACTAATACCTGGTAAAAGAGGTTTCTGATTTTGTTTAGGCAAAGGATTGTTTTGAATATTTTTACTTATTATTTGTAGTTGTAGTTATGGTGTTTGAATACAAGGCATGAAATTTAAGTGTAGTGAAAGTTTATATTAAGGTATATGTAGATGATTTATAAGTTTGATTATAAGCCGAGCTCGGTGGCTCAGCCTGTAATCCCGCGCCTCTGGGAGGCTGAGGTGAGTGGATTGCCTGAGCCCGCGGGTTCGAGACCCGCCTGGGCAGCGAGACCTCATCTCTACAATAAATCAAAAAATCAGCTGGGCATGGTAGTGTATGCCTGTAATTCCGGCTACTTGGAAGGTTGAGGCGGAAGGATCGCTGGAGCCCAGCAGGTCGAGGCTGCAGTGGCCAGAAGCGGCCACTGCACTCCAGTCTGGGCGACTGAGTGAGACTCCAACTCAAAAAAAAAAAAAAGTTTGATTATAGGAGTTTGAGATACATATTAAAGTTTTAGTATGTAAGAAATTAAAGGGTTTAGATGTAGAGTTTAAGTGAGTAGAACAGGTTTTATCTAACAACCGAAACTACCTTGAAGCCTAAATAACATCACTAGAAGTTTCTTCTAAGCTGTTTTTTCCTTAGAGATAGCATGTTCCAGATAGGAAAACAATAAAGGAATTCGAACAAGAGGAAACTACCAAGGGGCTGAAAGACCAGAGAATTTTTAAGAAGTAACTCCTTGTCCATGAAAAAAGGAACATCTGTGCAGGCACTTATGGAGGATCTCCAGGTACACATTCTTCCGCCAGATGGAAGCATTCTACATATGAACTGCTCCAAAACCTTGGGCCAGAAACTGCTGTTCTGGCCCCCAGAGACTTTATTATGGAAAAACTTGTTTTCCTAGATAGCTTGAATATAGGAAGTTAAGTTTATAAAGAGTTAGATTTGTTAGAAAGGTTATAATATATATTAGTTAATTTGGGATATGTTTTGTTTTAAGTAGAGTTGTTTAATGAAAAGCTTTATAATTTTATAATTTTAAGATTTTATATTAACGGGTTGCAGGGACTGTTTTTTACAGGGTAACATCATTGTGTTGGGATAATGTTGTTTTGGGTGGAAACAGTCTCAGCCCTTAGAGAGAACATTAGCCAAGCACAGAGAAGAATATTTAAACTTAAGAATTGTTTTAACATCACAAAAAATCCATGTAATTTGTTGTAAGTGATTCGTTTTGTAATGATAATTTTAACTTGCTCTGTGGCAGTAACTTGCAGAGATTATTTCCCTTGTAGAGAGAAATATAAGCTCGCTTCTACTCGCAATAAAATAGCTTTGCTCAAATCTGAACAATTGTCCAAGTCTTTCTCTCTCTCTCTCTCTCTCTCTCTCTCTGTTTTTCTCTTTCTCACAATCGCCGACACCGTCTCCACCTTTGGGAATCTCTGGACTCTGCAGGAGCAGGACTCTGGCAGGAGTCATATTTAGAAGACAGTGAAGAGAAGAGTATGACTAGAGTGAAGTATTGATGTAAGAGAGAGGAAACATAAGCCCAGAAATCCAGGAGCAGCTTGAATGCCAAACCAGCAGGTTAGACCATGGGTGATAGCTGCCACATGTTGTATAATAATTAAATATGGCAAATGCAGCAGTAATAATAATTAGTGCCAGAATTTAAATGCCTGTTTATTTTTGATTTGCTTATTTTATTTATTGTAGAGACAGGATCTCATTATGTTGCCAGGCTGATCTCAAGCTCCTAGACTCTAGTGATCTTCTTGCCTTAGCCTCCCAAAGTACTGAGACTGTAGGCATAAGCCACTGTGCCCAGTCTAAATGTTTAATATTTACCATGTCCTGCAATAAGTATTGAATGTGTTTCCTCACTGAATCACTCTTTAACTCAGTAAATATTTATAGTCCACTGGAATTCTTACAATAATCCAAAAGGGTACTTTTTATTACTTCCATTTTAAAAATGAGAGAGCTGCTATTTAGTAAATGGTGCTGAGAAAACTGGCAAACCACACACAGAAGAATGAAACTGGACCCTTACCTATCACCATATGCAAAATGAATCAAGGACTTAAATGTAAAACCTCAAACTATAAGAATCTTAGAAGAAAACCTGAATTTGTGATCAAGTCCTCAAAACAAATACAGCAAAAACTAAAATGAACAGTTGAGATCTTATCAATCTAAAAAGCTTCTGCACAGCAAAAGAAATGGCCAAGAGAGTAGAGACAAACCACAGAATAGGAAAAAATATTTGTAAACTATGCATCCAACAGAGTCCTAATATCCAGAATCTATGAGGAACTCAATGAATCGACAGGAAAGAAAAAAAAACCTCATTAAAAAGTGGGTAAAGGACATGAATGGACACTTCTCAAATAAAGACATATAAGCAGCCAACAAACATATGAAAAAATGCTCATATTTTGAAAGATCATCATCAAAGAACTGCAAATCAAATGACAACATGATACCATTTCACACCAGTCGGGATGTTCAACCTTTGTGGAAAGCAGTTTGGAGATTTCTCAAAGAACTAGAAATAGAGCTACCATTTGACCCAACAACCCCACTTCTGGGAATACACCCAAATGAACACAGATTGCTCTACCAAAAAAGACACCTGCACTCGTATGTTTACTGCCACACTATTCACAATAGCAAAAATATGGAACCAACCCAGATGCCCATCGAAGGGGGACTGAATAAAGAAGATGTGACACATATATACTACAGGGTACTCTGCAGTCGTAAAGAAGAACAAAATCATGTCCTTTGCATCAGCATGGTTGCAGCTGGAGTTCATCATCCAAAGTGAATTATCACAGAGACAAAAAACTGAATATTGCATGTTCTCATTCATAAGTGGGCACCAGAATGGGAACAGCAGATACTGGGCACTCCCAAAGGAGGGAGGAAGGGGAGGAGGGGGGATAAGAAATACAAAACTACCCACTGGGTACCATGCTCACTACTGTGGGGAGGGAAGAGTTCGTCTGAAGCCCAAATCTTGCCTTCACACAATATCCTTATGCAACAAATCCTCACATGTACCCCATGATTCTAGAATTAAAAAAAATTAAAACCTAGAGTAATAGCCAAGCACAGTGGTTTATACCTGTAATCTCAGTACTTTGAGAGAACAAGGCAGGAGGATCGCTTGAAGGCAGGAGTTCAAGATAGCCTGGGCAAAACAGTGAGACTCCGTTGCTAACAGAAAAGAAAAGAAAAGAAAACGAGAGAGAGAGAAAACTGAGATTCAATAGGACTAAAGTAACGTATGCCAAGTCACACAGGTAATTAATGGCAGAGCCATAATTTGGCCCCATGTCTGTGTGACAAAGCTTGCATTTTCCCAACAGTGCTTCATCGCAGGCTCTGAGTCTCCATAGAGGTAGGCGTAATAGAAGTTTTTTGAGGAAGGTGAGGATGCATGGCAGAAAAAGTTTGGAAATAGGGACACTATCGCAACAGACCTGCGACAGGAAGTGATAACTGTGGTGTGAGGGAAAAAATGAGAAAGGAGTTTGTGGTGCAAGTCAGAGTGAATGGAAAGGAAAAGATGAATTCCCAAGACATAAGAGAGAATAAGAAGGCTGGTCTTGGTGACTTAGCCTGTAATCCCAGCACTTTGGGAGACTGAGGTGAGTGGATTGCCTGAACCCGCGGGTTTGAGACCAGCCTGGGCAACTTGGCAAGATCTCATCTCTACAATAAATCAAAAATTAGCTGGGCTTGGTAGCGCATACCTGTAGTTCTGGCTACTTGGAAGGCTGAGGCGGAAGGATCGCCAGAGCCCAGCAAGTCAATGCTGGGGTGGCCATGAACGTGCCACTGCACTCCAACCTGGACGACTGAGGAAACTCCAACTCAAAATAAAGAGAGAGTAAGAATGCTCAGGACATTGAGTAGAGGAGGAGAGAAAAGAGAAGTCAGAGATGTGTCCAGAGATTCATGCCTGGGACTTGAATACGATAATCAAGAATTCATGTTTTCTTAAACATGTTAGAATATGTGCATCTAAAAGACAGGGTCTTCGGAGTTGTTGCCACAGAAGACTTTGGCCTTGTTCTGATGATGCTGCCATTATTATTGGAAAGTGCCGGGGACTCTTCCTTCAGGACTGTCTTCAACCACGGGAAAGACCTCCTAACTGTGGCCACAGATGGCATTTCTCAGCATAACCACTCACCTGATTTTCCACACTTAGCTCTAAATTACTTGCCACTTTCAAGGGTTTACTCAGGCTCTTCTCATTCCTAGGGAACAACGTGGACAACACAGACTGCAGACCGTCCTGGGTTTGAACCCTGACTCAGCCAGTTCCTTGGCCAAGTTATCTAACCCCACTGTGCCTCAGCTATCAAATGGATATTACAGTTCCTTCCCCAGAGTGTTGTGGTGTACATTAGGATGTTTTTCATAGCAAACAACGGAAAAGTCAACCCAGATGAACTTAAACAATGCGCAGGTTGATTTGCTCACACAGGGAGAAGTCCAGCAGTAAAGTGAACTCCAGGCACAGTGCAACCGGGGCTCAGGTTTTAGTCCTCTGCAGCTTCCTTGGCTCTGTCCTCTTCTGATTCCTGCCTTTGTTGTCAGGCCGGTTCCCGCTGCATTTGTAAGAGGACAACCATCAGCACCCAGAGCACGTCTGGCGCCGGACAGAGGAAAACCTCTTTCCCAGCAGTTGAATATGAGGGGGACCTGCAAAAAACCGGAATTATCCTTCGGAGAGTAGACCCCTTGTCATACAGACTTCTCTGCTAGGCAAGTGTTCTAAGAACCCAAGGGCATCAGTAGACCAGCTGGCGTTGTAAGAGGCTGTGTTCGGCTTCAGTGAAGTTTTTTGGAGATTCTTTCAATGCATATACCCATTTCATGATGGGTGATTTAGACCAGGGGTCCTCAAACTACAACCTGTGGGCCACATGCCGCCCACTGAGGACATTTATCTGGCCCGCTGGGTGTTTTTGCAGCCTTAACTTGTTACGACTAGCAGTGACAAATATGGAACCGGACATTGACCATCTCATTAACCAACAGTAGGCCCGTAGTTCCCACGGAAATACTGGTAAATTTGTTGATTTAACTTTACTTGTTCTTCATTTTAAATATTGTATTTGTTCTTTTGTTTTTTCGCTTCAAAATAAGATATGTGCAGTGTGCATAGGAATTTGTTCATAGTTTTTTTTAAAACTATAGTCCACCCTCCAATGGTCTGAGGGACAGTGAACTGGCCCCCTGTTTTAAAAGTTTGAGGACCCCTGATTTAGACAAACAACCTACCCATACCGCCCTGTGTTTTCAGCAGTTTTGGACAAAAAACAGCATGACCCCCATGCCCCACCCTCCCTATTCACCAGATCTCACCCAAGTGGCTTTTTTTTGTTTGTTTCTCCATATGAGAAAAAAGTCTTCAAAGGGAAGTGTTTTGCCCATGTGGAAAAGGTGAAACAAAAAATGGTGGAAGTACCAAAAGGCATCAAAATTGATGAGTCCCAAAACTGTTTTGAGCAGTGGAAAAAGTGTCCCAATAGGTGTATTGCGTCAAACAAAAAGTACTTTGAAGGTGACTGAAGTTTAAACATGTAAGAATAAAGACATATTTTTTAATAAATAAATTCTGGTTTGGAGAGGGTCCCCCCTTGTATATGTACTACCTGCCACCTGTTTGAACTATCTTAGGACATGTGCCCATCCATGGGCCCACAGCCAGCAGCTCAATGCCATACAAGGTTGGCTTAGCATGGGGATTGGGAAGGATAAAATGGTACAGCTCATAGACATTACCTGGCCCACAGCTAGCACTCAATAAAAGTTCGTTATTTTTCCTAATGATGAAGAGAGCATGGTTTGGTCAATTATACATGCATACCTGAGTCTGTGGAATGTCTTTTTTTTAAATTATCCTCATTCTCCCCTTTGGTCCAGGGCCACAATCTCACTTCCCATCAGACTGGATTGCAGGCCAGTGCACAAGCTGGGATGGTAAGCCCTGACCTTGCTTAGTGCAAGCAAAACAGCTCCCGTTTTGAATACAGAGGCAGAAACTAGGACACATGAACAGGTAAGGAATGCCAGGGGAGCGGAGGTGGGTGGCTGGAGGAGAGGAGGAACTGAGATTCAGAAGAGGAGACACAAAAATCTTATTGATTTTACCAGTCTGTCATGGTGGCACATACCTGTAGTCCTAACCACTCAGGAGGCTGAGGTAGGAGGATCGCCTGAGCTCAGGAGTGTGAGAGCAGCTTAGGCAACATAAGGAAACCTCATCTGTACAAAAAATTAGCTGAGCATGGTGGTGCACACCTGTAGACCTGGCTACTTGGGTGGGATGATCACCTGAGTCCAGAAGTTCGAGACTGCAGTGAACCATGATTGTGCCACTATATTCTAGCCTGAGACAGACCCTGTCTCAAAAAAAAGTAATAGATAAACAAATGATTGGTTTTACCTTTGCTGTGCTCCTCCGACTCCGCTCCTGGTGCTGTCTCTGCCTTCACATGACTCACCAGGGCAGGGTGGGAGAGTGGTTCTTCCCAGCAATCAGAGGGATGTTTTTAACAGCTCATCCATCCAGGCTTACTTAGAGCCCATTTCATCTTTGCGTATTTGGCAACTCTGGGAAAGACCAGAAAGGAGGCTTTCACACCTATTTAGCACCTGGTTAAGCATCACTTGGCACCTGCCAAATGGGTCTCTACCATTTAGGGGGAATTTGCACTGATTACTGTACTAATTAAGCAGAAGTCATTGCGACTCACAATCATTAGGCTAAATCAGCTTCAGGGGAAAAGTCTTGATAAGCAGCTGCCCAACTGAAGTGGATTTGAAGGCACCCCACGTAAACAGGCTCACGCACCAGCAGTTGTTCTTGTGCTGTCAGCCAGCACGGCCCGGATGCCTCAGCACAGGTTGTTGATGTGACTGAACCCAGGAATGGTTGACAGTATCAGAGCGGGGTGACAGGGGCTGGGGAGTCTTAAAGGTGAGAGGCTCAGACTTAATTGTGGTAAATGATACTAAGTACATGCTTAAAGAGCACGTCCTGTGGTGAGGAGATACTGTGCACACACGTTGGCCTTATTCTCTTCTCTTTTATTTCTTTTGCATGAACGTTTTGGGGCAGGCAATTATTGCCCTTTAGGTTACTCAGAGCATTTTATAAACTCGTGTGACTGGAGTGTAGTAGACCCTCTGAACTTTGCTTCTTAAGATTTATGTGAACTTGGCACTTGCTAGACTATTTTTAGTGTGTGTGTCGGGGGAGGGGATATAGCAATAGCCTTGATATCCAAGACACTGGGAATGCTTGTGTGCCTCTGGGGACTTCTTCTGTGGGCAACACATTCTCATAAAAGACCAAGAACCCTTCAAATAACAACATGAGTTACAACAGTACCACCTCAACTGAAGTTTCGTTTTCTGCAGTTTCAGTTAACCACTGCACAGTACAATGAGATATATTGAGAGAGGTAGAGGGAGAAATAGGAGACAGGGAAAGGGAGAGAAAGAGGGAAAGGGAGAGGGAGAGAGAGGGAGAGGAAAAGGGAAGCAGAGGGCGAGAGACAGATTCAAGGAGGGAGAGAGGGGGAGGGAGAAAGAGGGTGAAGGAAGGAGAGAGGGAGAGGAAAAGGGAGGGAGAGAGAGACAGAGGGAAAGGGACAGGTGAAGGAGGGTGAAAGGGAGAGGGAGAAGGAGGGGGAGAGGGAGAGGAAGGGAGAGGGTGAGGACGGAGAGGGAGGGAGACCACATCCACATAACATTTATTGCAGTATATTGCTAGAAGTGTTCTGTTTTATTGCTAGCTATTATTCCTCTTTTCTGTGCCTAATTTATAAATTGTACTTTATCCTAGGTATGTAAGTTCAAGAAAAAGCATAGTGTATATAGAGGGTTTGGTATGATTCAAGGTTTCGGGCATCCACTGGAGATCTTGAAACATATTCCCATCAAGTCAAGAGGAACTACTGTGTTCGGCCTGAAGACAAGTCCTTTTGAATCAAGGCACAAATTGTGTTTGAAGACGTATTTTTTTTTTGTTTTTTAAATAAGACAGTTTCTTTTTTAAAAAAGAAAAATGTTCTGTTGAAAGTTAGAGAAATGCTGAATTGGATAGGTATTGTAAAAAATATAACATGGAGAAGAAGTGGACCTATATACATTTGGGCACAAAACTTACTATTTTGAGATAAGCCTGAGACATTGTATTGGCTATTTCTGAGATGTTAATGTGAGCCATGAGGTCAGTAAATTTTCCTAATATTGTGCACACCAGGTATTTTATGTCTTCACCAGATATTTCTGGAACCCTAAGGGAGGTCATTTCTTATGGGGGAGGAGGTGAGTAGCTCTAAATTATTAAAAAATTGTGATGATGTTTTAGGGCAATTGCGTTTCACTTTCTGGAAGGTCAAAGAAAGAAATTTAATTTGAAGCCAATGGAAAATTTCAAATATGTGTGCAATCCCATATAGCAAATGCCATGAAAATCTCCACCTCCCAGTGATTCTCAATGGCCTATTTGTATCAGGCAGTGTTCAGTGAGGTGAAACTTCGTTCTAAAGAAAAATGTGGATGGTTTCTTGGAGTTGTTTTAATGAGAAACCATTGCCCAAAATCTTGAGGGAGTAGGCACTGGAACATTGAAAGAATGACTTGGAGAATCGCTTCTGCAGGAAGCTCTCAAGGGGATTATTCGAGAGTTTTGTGAGTGGGGAGGCAAAACAAGAGAGCCAGATGACCATGAGGACATTAGCCCTTTCAGAAACACATAGAAGCCTTAATGTTTAATGGAATGAGGGAGAGAAGCTCAATCCATCTTCTTTTATAGATGGAAGAGAAGGGTGATCTGAGAAAGCTGAAGAATTTGGGACATACAGGTGTCAGGCATCTGGGTGACATGCTGTTGAGCTAGGGGCTCCCATCCACTTAGTGCAGTGCTTGATGCCTGCTAGGTGTGCATTAAATAACTATTTTGTAATTATTAAATGAGAATGGATGTGAAGGTGTCCTGTAAGTAGTAAAGTGCTGCACAAAAGTTTGATATCAGAGCTAACTATAGGGTATTAATAACTTATCAGATTCATTTCCAGGGAGGAGGTGGGATGGGATTGTTACAGCCTGACCAAGATCTTATGCCCACTGTCCAGAAAAACCAGAACTGACACATCATTACACTGAAGAGTTTAATATCACAAAGCAGTTGAGCAAGGAGGATGGGAGGTATTTCTCAAATCCATCACTCCAAGAATTCAGAGGCCAAGGTTTTCAAAGGGAATTTGCAGGCAGGGGGATAGGAGATGCTAATTGGTCATGGGAGGTGTTGAGGCTATCTTCCTGTCACAAAACCCATTTCTGGGAGGAGTTGTCACAGGACTGGTGGAGCCAGGTTCCTGGTATGTGTCCAGAGCCCTGGTGGGTCTCAGGTCAGAGCATAAAGTCTGACAAGCTATCTCAAATACCATTCTTAGATTTTACAACTGATGCTACCTATAAAGCAAGTCCCATGACCATCGGCTACTGGCCCCTGGGCAGTGAGCCATTATAGATGTAGGTTAGGAGGATGGCATGGGGGAGGTGGAGTCCCTGAGACTGGATCCACTCCTGTTCTTCAGCCTCTGCTTTTTTGTCTCTGCAGTCTTAGGCCCACTGTTTAGGAGGAAATATGTTTATCAGCCTTGTGGGGCAGCTTCCCCCTTCCCCAGGGGTCAGGACATGAAGGTAATCAATTATCCTCTATTGGCATCAAAGAAAAACTTAGGAATATGAGATTTGTTAAAATGTAACCGCAGCTGCAGCTTTTCAGGGCTTGGGTCTCTTCTACAGTATTTCCTCTGTGGCCCGATATTAATTTTATATAGATGGTTTCAGGGTGGGAATGAGAGATTCTGCTGAAAACAGGAAGGAGCACGGAGATGGTGAGGGAGGACTTCTCTCCTTGCTGAAGCGGAGAGGGACTCTACCACCTCCTGATTGGGAAAAAGAACACTTTAATCTCATGATTAACCCTTTGGAACCTGGTATTGATAAAGCCCTGTGTCCAGTCTGAGGAGCTGCACACCCCTGCAGTCTCCATGGTACCCGAGAGAGCTCACTTCTTCCCGCTTCCAGCAACTTTGCGGCTCAGGGTTTCTGAGAAAGCTGAGCAGTGAGCAGGCCCCTGAGATTCCAAGGCCACATCCCCAGCAAGGCCCCAGGGCCTCCAGGAAGCCCCCAGTGTTCTCAGATACAAGGCGCTTCCCTGCCCTGTCACCGTGTCTAGTGCTTTGGGGACGGCCTCCTTCCGTGGGAACCTTGCACGGAGCCTGAGCCCACCTACCCTTGGCCTGAGCTGGAGGGTGGTGAGCGGTCCAGAGGTTACATGTTCTCAGCTGCTTCTCTGCTTGTGAGTTTTCCCTCTGTAAATCCTATTTTATCTCAGTACCACATGATCCCTTTGATCTTTGGGAACTGGGGTCTTTTTAGATATGAGATTCAGGTTTTCCAGGCACCTGGAATGGCAGACGGACAATCCTCCTGCCATGAGGGATTAACAAGAAAGAGACCTTTTCCCTTGGAGCAGACAGACAAAGGCAAGAAAGGTCCGCTAATCTCTCTTCATTTTTTTACTTTGATTTTTTATTTTTATTTTTTTAAAGGCAGAGTCTTGCTCTATCACCCAGGTTGAAGTGCAGTGGTGCAATCATATATCACTGCCACCTCAAACTCTTGGGCTCAAGCAGTCCTCCCACCTCAGCCTCCTGAGTCACTGGGGCTATAGGCGTGTGCAACCATGCCCAGCTAATTTTTTTTTAATGTTTTTTCCTGGAAGAGATGGGATCTTACTATGTTGCCCAGGCTGACCCCGAACTCCTGGGTTCAAGTGATTCTCCTGCCTCGGCCTCCCTAAGTGCTGGGGTTACAGGTGTGAGCCATGTCCCCCCCTTCACCCCCCACCCTGGCCTAATCTCTCTTTATGCTGAAGAGAAGCCCATTTCCAGCCTGTCTCTTGACAGGCATGCTGTTGATTATATCTGATACTTTTCTCCCAATTTCCAGAAGCTTCCTGGTGCTGCTGGGCTGCTTGGGGCTGGCTTGTTTTCTATTTATTGTCAGAAAAAATAGAGAAGGTGTTGTCAAAAGGTTCTCTCTGGCTTCTAAATGGGGACATAATGTGAGCTGTCCCTGAAGGGGGAGGGCAGGCCAGCAAAGTGTTTGTTGATCGGCACAAGAAGACACACTACAGATCTGTGGGCACAGAGGCTGGAGCGCCTGGGGTGTCAGTCCATCTTCAGTGGCCTGGAGTTTAATTGTCTACTTCTTCCAGAAAGTGCCCTAGAGAGCCTGTGGGCAGATGCCCTCCCTGTCTCCTGCTGGATGAAGCTCCTTATCTGGGCAGGTGATGTGGCCCTATTGTCCCAGGAGGACTGTCTAAAGTAACTACAGAAGGGATTGATTTATTTCACTACCGAAATGCAGCCTTCTCCCAGATGAAAGGTGGCAGCTCTTGATCCAATAGTATCGATCTGCTGCAGCTGGTCTGCTCAAGCTGTAGAAAAGCTCCGCATAATCGGCTACCTAAGGATGCAGAGAGGGGTTCAGCCAGGCGGACTCAAGCTGGGAGCAGGTCAGGTGGGACAAGGCTGCAGGTCTTCAGTAGCTCAAGTAAGGGGATTCTTCCCCTGGACCCGGCCTCTGTCTACACAGTGCCGTAGTTCAATCTAAGCTAGGGAATCAAACAGCCCTGGCTTCAAATTCCCCCTTCCTCATTTACTAGCTATATGAACTTGATCAGGTACTTGACTTTTTCTCACCCATTTTTTTTTTAACTGATCCCCTGGGAAATGTCTGCATCTTTCTACACCTGTGAGGCAGATCTGGCTCTATTTATGTTCGGGATGTGTGAAAAGAGCCAGAGGTCCAGATGGGAGGGAGGCTGCCTGGCTTTCCTCTCTAGCTGTTTAATTGGGAAAAACACTTGGACCCAAGGTGGCCCCTGGTGTTCTGTGAAAAACAGTTTTGTCTTTCCTCAAAAGGAGCCTGGAAGCAGCCAGAAGCTCTGCCTAGAAGGATGGTGGAGCTGACACCCGAGAGAGGCCCCGGCACAAATCACAGAGAGCCAGGGAAGGAGGACAGGTTCAGCGAGAATGTCAGGGCACTCTAGGTTTTTATCAATCGATGACCTGCCAGGGAACTGGTTGTGTTTCCTTTTCCTTTGATTCCAAATCAGACTCTTTAGAGCTAAAAACTCTAGGCCTTGCTACCTTCTTCAAATAAAAATAAACAACAGGCCAAAGGCAGTGACTCACGCCTGTAATCCCAATGCTTTAGGAGGCTGAGGTGGGAAGATTGCTTTAGGCCAGGAGTTTGAGACAGCCTGGGCAACATAGTGAGACACCATCTCTACAGAAATTACAAAATTAGCCAGGAGTGGTGGCGCGTGCCTATAGTCCCATGTACTTGATAGGCTGAAGCCAGAGGATCACTTGAACCCAGGAGGTCAAGGTTGCAGTGAGCTATGATCACACCACTGCACTCCAATCTGGGTGATAGAGCAAGACCCTGTCTCTCAATAATGATACCAATAGCAATAATAATAATAAAGAACAGTTCTGGACACCCAAAAGTGGCTCTTTAAATCTCTCTTGGTTCATGCCTGCCCGTCCAGAGCAGCCACTTGCTGAGCTTATTAGTGCTGGTCTCTTGTGGCTTCTCAATGCCCGATGCCAAGGTTGTGCTGTGCCAAGGTGATGGCACATTCCAAAATAGAGTTACTTCCAGTTAAATGTGGAAGTTAAATCCAGGCAGCCCATCCTTCTTCCTCCTGAAACACCTCGCTAAAACGACAGCCAAGAAATCAAATGTTGTAAAGCCACAAGGATGAAGGAAAGGGGGGAACTGTGAAAGGGGCCCGCACATTTTTGAAGTGGGAAAGCAGAGGCAAGAGTAGCCACTGACTTCCAGAGAGGAGAGTGACAGCTTCATTGCCCACAGAGAAGGGCCCAGATGAGAGGCAAGCCCATGGACCCTGAGGTGCAGCAGGCAGGCCTGGTGCATATCTAGGTTCAGGTAGAGCCATAGATCCCTCCCCGACCCCTGCAGATGGCACCCCTGCAGATGGCACATCAGACCTCTCCCCTCCTAAATTCCCAATTTCTCTATTTGGAAGTTGAACCTGGGCCAGGTGCAGTGGTTCATGCCTGTGATTCCAGCACATTAGGAGGCTGAGACAGGAGGATCACTTGAACCCAGGAGCTTGAGATCTGCTCCTGGGTTCATAGAGAGAACTTGTCTCTACAAACAATCAAAAAATTAGCCAGGCATGGTGGCATGTGCTTGTAGTCCCAGCTATTTGGGAGGCTGAGGTGAGAGGATTAACTGAGGCCAGGAGGTGGAGGCTGTGGGGAGCCATGATGGTGCTACTGCACTCCAGCCTGGATGATAGAGTGAGACCCCACCTTAAAAAACAAACAAAAAAAGGAACCTGGAGAGGCTTCAGGCAAGAGGACTGGAATCACGGAGAGAGAGATCACACAGGGTAAACATGGGGAATCTGAATGTGGGGCAACTTCTCTCCTGCTCTGGCCTCCAGGTGCTGACAGCTGGGGCCTACCCCCCGCACTAACATGGCTTCTTCGCTAGGGAGACTGAACAGGAAACGCGTACAGAGCCCGATGCTGGAGGACCCTCTAAACCTTAGCAGTTGATCATCCAGGCTCAAGCATTCAGAACTTCTCATCCCCTCTATTTTTTTATTTGTTTATTCCTTTGAAAATCATCAGTTTGTCGGACTCGGTGGCTCAGCCTGTAATCCCATGCCTTTGGGAGGCTGAGGTGAGTGGATTGCCTGAGCCCGCGGGTTCGAGTCTCGCCTGGGCAGGCGAGACCTCAACTCTACAATAAGTCAAAAAATCAGCCGGGCGTGGTAGCGCATGCCTGTAATTCCAGCTACTTGGAAGGCTGAGGCGGAAGGATCGCCGGAGCGCAGCAGATAGAGGCTGCGGTGGCTGGGAGCGGCCACTGCACTCCAGTCTGGGCGACAGAGTGAGACTCCAACTCAAAAAAAAAAAAAGAAAATCATCAAACTCAAACTGCACACTCCATCTCTGCTATGGTGGGCAGCGGCTGAAATCTTGGTTCTATTTTTCACCCTTCGCTGAGCAGCTTAGGGTCTGTCCCGCACATGTGTGGCTCGGAGCAAGGTGGGTGGTAAGGGGAGAGAAGGGGAGGGGGACAGCCAGAGATCAGGTGTAAATTTATGCACAGAATAGAGAGCCTCCCTTTTCTGGTTCTCTTTCCTTACTTCTTGCTATTGGAAAAATAATAGTGCTCTGATTATCCAAGCCAGCAAGCCTGTAGATTTGTATTCAAATTGCTACCATCTGTTTGGTATAGAATGAGACTTGATCTCCGGTTAGAAAGCTGTAAAAGGAGAAATGACCCGGTGCTTCTAAATGTCAACCCTTCTTCAGTATCTGACTACCTCTGGACACTCTTCACTACATTCAGGAAGGTTTTGTTTAGTTTTAAATTAAGTTCAAGGTTATAGTAATCTTCTGGGGGAGGGCTGGTCTGGTAGGACCTGATAGGAGCTAATTTGGGGTAACTTATTATTTGAAAATTTTTATTTTCCCATCACTTTTCTCTACCTTACTTTTAAATATGAGTGAACAGCCAAGGATCAGCAGAATTTTGAGGAAAACATCCAACACGAAAGATGGAAAAATAAAACAAAACAAAAGCAATGGGGAAAGTTTGGGAAGGAGGTTCTTGGAAGAAACTATACTGCTCAGAACAGAACACAATGCAAAAATAATCCCTCCACAAAAATTTTCTCAGAAAGACAAAACTATTTCACCTGCAAAACAAAAACAGATAATAGTTTTTTTTAAAAAAGTATCAGGCCAGGATTGGAGACTCAGTCTGTAATCCCAGCACTTTGGGAGGCCGAGGTGAGTGGATTGCCTGAGCCCAGGGGTTCGAGACCAGCCTGGGCAACTTGGCGAGACCTCGTCTCTACAGTAAACCAAAAATTAGCCAGGTGTGGTGGTGTGTGCCTATAGTTTGAGCTGCTTGGAAGGCTGAGGCGGAAGGATCGCCAGAGCCCAGCAGGCTGAAGCCGCGGTGGCTGTGAGTGTGCTACTGCACTGCAACCTGGGTGGCAGAGTGAGATTCCAACTCAAAAAAAAAAAAAAAAAAAAAAAAAATCAGAGAACAGGAAAGGTCCTAGACATTAGCAGATAGAATTACTGAAATATTTAATAGTGAAAGAACTCTCCTATGAGGCATAACAAAAAGACAGATGTAGACAATAAGAAAGAAAAACTTTAGACATTATAGAGAGTCCATTAAGAGGACCAATATCTGATTAATAGGAGATAAAGAAAACAATGGAGAAAATGGAGAGAAGATGTTATCAAATGTTCCTGAACTGAGGGCTATGATTATCTAGAGTCTAGATCAGGAGTTGATAAGCTTTGATTCATGGGCCAAATTTGGCCTGTTCCCTGTTTTGTTTTCTTTTTTCTTTCTTTCTTTCTTTTTTTTTTTGAGTTGGAGTCTCACTCTGTCACCGAGGCTGGAGTGCAGTGGCACGCTCACAGCTATTACAGGCTTGATCTGCTGGGCCAGGTGATCCTTCTGCCTCGGCCTTCCAAGTAGCTGGAACTACAGGCATGCACCACCACGCCCAGCTAATTTTTTGATTTATTGTAGAGATGAGGTCTCACCAAGTTACCAGGCTGGTCTCGAACCCTTGAGCTCAAGGCAATCCTCTCACCTCGGCCTCCCAAAGTGCTGGGTTTATAGGTGTGAGCCACCATGCCCGGCCTTGCTCCCTGTTTTGTAAAGAAAATTTTATTGGAACACAACCATGCTCATTTGTTTACATATTGTCCATGGTTGCTTTGTTGCAACAGCAGAGTTAAGACATTAAGGCAGGAATCACATGGCTCCCAAAGCCTAAAATATTTGCTTTCTGGCCCTTTATAGAAGAAGTTGGCTGATTCCTGGTCTGAATTAAAAGATCCCTCCATTGACCAACACCATGAATATAAAAAGAACCAAACAGAGGACATTATTGTGATTTTTCAGTACATCAGAGGTAAAGAGAATATTTTGAGACTCAGAGAAAAGAAAATCATACACAAAGGATCAGAAGTCAGAATGGAATCAAACTTCTCAGGAGCAACAGTGGAGGTTATAAAAAGTGGAATGATTTGGCTGAGAGATTGAGTTTTTGCTTCTGGAATCTCTCTTCTGATCCATTGGTCTATGTGCCTATTCTTGTACCAGCACCAGCTGTTTTGATTACTGTAGCCTTATAAAGTCTGCAAGTGTGATACTTCCTGCTTTGTTCCTTTTGCTGAGGATTGTTTTGGCTATTCATGCTTTTTTTGTTTCCATATGAATTTCTGTATTATCATTTCTAGGTCTGAGAAAAATGATATTGGTAAATTGATGGGTATTGCTCTGAATCTGTAGATTGACTCAGGTAGGATGGACATCTTCACAATATTGATTCTTCCAACCCATGAGTATGGAATGTTTTTCCATTTGTTTGTGTCATCCTTGATTTCTTTGAGCAGCATTTTGTAGTTCTTGTTATAAAGGTCTTTCAATTCTCTGGTTAGGAAGATGCCGAGATATTTCATTTGTGTGTGTATGTGTGGCTATTGTGAATGGGATTGTGCTTTTTGTTTGGCACTCTGTCTGTTTGTTGCTGGTGTATAGAAGTGCAACTGTCTTTTGCACATTGATTTTTGTATCCTGAGACTTTATTGAAGTCAATTATCAGTGCGAGGAGACTTTTGAGGCTTCTGACAGACACCTTAGGGTTTCCTTTTTTTTTCTTTTTGAGTTGGAGTTTCACTCTGTCACCCAGGCTAGAGTTCAGTGGCACACTTGTAGCCACCACAGCCTCGACTTGCTGGGCTCAGGCCATTCTTCTGTCTCAGCCTTCCAAGTAGCTGTAACCACAGGTGCGTGCTACCACACCCGGCTAATTTTTTTATGTATTGTAGAGATGAGTTTTTGCCAAGTTACCCAGGCAGGTCTCGAACCCTTGGGCTCAGGCAATCCTCTCGCCTCAACCTCTCAAAGTGACCTCCCTAGGGTTTTGTAGATACCCTACATCCACAAAGGGGATAGCTTGACTTCCTTTTTTCCTATTTGTATACCCCTGATTTCCTTCTCTTGCCTGATTTCTTTGGCTAAAACTTCCAACACTATGTTGAACACAAGAGGTGAGAATGGGCATCCTTGTCTGGCTCCCATTCTCAGGGGGAATGCTTCCAATTTCTACCCATTGAGTAAACTGTTGGCTGTGGGTTTATCATAGATGGCACTTACTGTTTTCACTGGGGAAAGGATACCATATTTAGAAAATGATGCTGAGAAAGCTGGATGACCATATGCAGAAGAATGAAACTGGACCCCACCTATCACCATATACAAAAATCAACTTAAAATGGATCAAAGATCTAAACATAAAACTGCAAACTCTAAGACTCTTGGAGGAAAACATAGGAAACACACTTATGCACATCAGAGTAGGCAACCAATTCTTGACCAAATCCCCAAAAGTGAATGCCATAAAAGCTAAGACAGACAAGGGAGACCTCATCAAACCGAAAAATCTGTGCACAGCAAAAACCAAAACCAAAACCAAAAAAACATCAAGAGAGTGGGGAGACAACCCACAAAGTGGGAAAAAATATTTGTTGATTATGTATCTGACAAAGGCCTAACATCCAGGACCTACAAGAAACTCAAACTAACTAAAAGGAAAAAACAAGCAACCCTATTAAAAAGTGGGCAAAGGACATGAAGAGACACCTTTCAAAAGAAGATATACAAGCAGCCAACAGATACATGAAAAAACGCTCAGCCTCACTAATCATCAGAGAAATGCAAATCAAAATTACAATGGGGTACTACCTAACTCCAGTCAGGATGGCCATCATTAATAAATTAAAAAGCAACAGATACTGGTGCCAGTGTGGAAAAAAGGGAACACTTCGACACTGTTGGTGGGAGTGCAAGTTAGTTCAATCTATGGAAAGCAGTGTGGTGATTCCTAAAATTACTAAAAATTGACCTTCCTTATTGAAAGGATAGACCGAGAGTGGGAAGCCATTTTTCATCTTGTTCTTAAATCCTGACACAATGATGAGAAAGTAGAAGCTATGCTTTTGGAGAAATGTACACTTTAGGTAAAATTAACTTTATCGACTTTGTCTTTTCAGAAACAGACCTTCAGATATCAGAAGTATCTCATAATGGCAATCAGGTTTTCCTAGAGTAAAGGGAATTTACAAGGCAAGGACTATAAAAGTCATGAAACTTGTAATTACAAAAGTTATGACCGCTCAGAAGGGGAGCAGGTGGGGGTTCGATCTTCCAGTAAATTGGGCACTATTTACAGGGAAGCCAAGGATCCCCTGAAGCTACTCACTGGAAATGCTTAGGAGATAAGGGGAGGTGCACCCTCCACTAGCTCTAAGGAATGTTGTTTGGGAAGGTGCTGGAGCATTAGAATCCTTGTCATGCCCTTCTCTAGGGGCTATGATGATGTGGGCAGACATTAATGGGTCTCTGTATCACAGGTTCTCCAAGACTTTCACAGGTGGTCAATAAGGAAGTCACAGCAATCACGGCAGTCACGTGCAACATCTCCAAGAAAAGGATTTAAGCCCGGACTTTGGGGGGCTACGGCATCACACTCACCTAGCGTGTAGGCCCACTCCCTGTCTGTGGGGGGTGAACTTGTCTTAAATAAATCTTTTCTTCTCTCACCTCTGTGTGTTGCAATTCTTTGCATTTGCTCGGATCTCTGGGTTCCCAGCGTGGCACCTCCGGCTTGCTGGTTTCGGCGGTGCTGCACCTCACCTCTCTTCTGCACCTCTCCATCTCTCCACCCTCACCCTGTCCAGTACCCTAACACTTATGATCCAGCAATCCCTCTCCTGAGAATGTACCTGGAGGAACATAAATCATGCTACAAAAAAGACCTGTACATGCATGTTTATAGCATGTTATAGTTATTCAATAACATGGAACCAACCCTACTGCCCATTGAAAGTGGACTGGAAAGCCGGGCTCGGTGGCTCAGCCTGTAATCCCGTGCCTTTGGGAGGCTGAGGTGAGTGGATTGCCTGAGCCCGCGGGTTCAAGACCTGCCTGGGCAGCGAGACCTCATCTCTACAATAAATCAAAAACATCAGCCGGGCGTGGTAGCGCATGCCTGTAATTCTGGCTACTGGGAAGGCTGAGGCGGAAGGATCGCCGGAGCCCAGCAGGTCGAGGCTGCGGTGGCCGGAAGCGGCCACTGCACTCCAGTCTGAGTGACAGAGTGAGACTCTAACTCAAAAAAAAAAAAAAAAGTGAACTGGATAAAGAAAATGTGGTACATACACATGATAGAGCATTATGCAGCTATAAAGAAAAACAAAATCATGGACTTCACAGCAAATTGAATGGAGTTGAAGATCATCATACTTAGTGATCTAATACAGGAACAAAGAACTAGATACCGCATATCCTCACTCATAAGTGGGACCTGAACATTAATGACATTAGAACAAGGGAGGGATTGGTAGCCACTGGACACGGCCAGGGGAAGGCGGGGCACTTAACAACACAAAGAGTATCTGGTCCTAAACCAGAGGAAGTGAGGACCAATTGGAGGCCCAAACTTCACCAGCATGCAGCCTACTTGTATAGCTAATCCTGACTTGTACCCTACATCTCTATTTTTTTAAAAAATGGAGTGATGTCTTCAAGATACTGCAGGAAAAACAGCTTGCAACCTGGAATTCAATCCACTATAAGGATAGAATAAAGTACTTTTAGACAGCTACATCTCAAAAATTGCTCCTTTTTTTTGGCTGGGCATGGTAGCTCACGTCTGTAATTCCAGCACTTTGGGAGGCCAAGGTGAAAGGACTGCTTGACCAGCCTAGGCAACATAGCAAGATCTCATCTCTACAAATTAAAAAAAAAAATTATCCAGGCATAGTGGCACATGCCTGTAGACCCAGCTATTCGGGAGGCTGAGGCAGAAGGATCACCTGAGCCCAGGAAGTTGAGCCTACACTATAGCCTGAGTGACAGAGTGAGACTCCAAGTCAAAAAAGAAAAAAGAAAAAAAAAAAGAAAATGTAATTATAGCACTGACTCAACAGTGAGTAATATTTACATAATCGCCAGGTGGCCTCAGTGTCCCCCACCTGTGGGGCGACCAAGGACCACCTCCTTCCTCTACATGCTTCCAGCCATGGGAGAGGAGAATCCGAAAACCGATCTGTTTGCTCTTTCAGCAATTCTAACACTTTCTAACTAATAACCTATATTAAATTTCCCTCTATTGAATTATCTGGCATGGGCTTATGGAGTTTGACTGGTACAGAAGTCAATTAATAATTCTAAAATCGATAAATCAAGAAATAGCAGTGTAAACATCAGGTAAGAAATATGGAAGTCAATACAGGGGTGGGGAAGACAGGGAAAGAGTTGAAACTGTTTACCTCTGAGAAGAACTTGGGGATGGGAGTTGGGGGGAGATATATATATATATCTTTTTATTATACATCTCTTGTAGTTTATTTGACTTTCTTATTTTTAAAAAATTTTATTGTATTTTTTGAACTGTGGGCTCACTCAGTCACCCAGGCTAGAGTACAGTGACACAATCACGGCTCACCGCAGCTTCAGCCTCCTGGGCTCAGGCAATCTTTCCGCTCAGCCTCCAGAGTAGCTGAGACTACAGGTGACTGCCACCATGCATGGCTAATTTTTTGTTTTTTGTTTTTTTAGTTAGAGTCTCATTCTGTTGCCTAGACTGGAGTGCAGTGGCCACTCCCGGCCCCCGCAGCCTCGACCTGCTGAGCTCCGGTGATCCTTCCGCCTCAGCTTTCCAAGTAGCTGGAATTACAGGCGTGTGCTACCACGCCTGGCTAATTTTTTGATTTACTGTAGAGATGAAGTCTCACCAAGTTTCCCAGGCGGGTCTCAAAACTGCGGGCTCAGGCAATCCACTCACCTCAGCCTCCCAAGGTGCGGGATTACAGGCTGAGCCACCGAGCCCGGCTGGCTAATTTTTTGTAGAGACAGAGTCTTGTTATGTTGTTCAGGTTGATCTCAAACTCCTAGATTCAAGTAGTCCTCCTGCTTCGATCTCCTGAAGTGTTGAGATTATAGGCATGAGTCACCATACCTGGCCTTATTTGACTTTAAACTATTATATATATTATTTTGAAAGGAAATTTAAAAAGAATTCCCTGTCACGTTTGTCAACCTCAAAACTGGTGGTGTAGTCAGTGGGTTTCATCTTTCCACATACCAGGAACATCAGTAAGTAAAAGATTCAGGTAAGCATGGGATGCTCCCCTAGGCTGACGCTTACAGTGTGGAGAAGGAGATCTCATTGCTCATCTGATCTAGGAATTCACTTAAAAATATGACCTCCATGGAGTATCTTACTTGAATTTTTTTTGTTTTTTGTTTTTTGTTTTTTTGAGTTGGAGTCTCACTCTGTCACCCAGACTGGAGTGCAGTGGCCGCTCCCAGCCACCGCAGCCTCGACCTGCTGGGCTCCAGCAATCCTTCCGCCTCAGCCTTCCAAGTAGCCGGAACTACAGGCGCGCGCTACCACGCCCGGCTAATTTTTTGATTTATTGTAGAGATGAGGTCTCGCCAAATTGCCCAGGTGGGTCTCGAACCTGTGGGCTCAGGCAATTCACTCACCTCAGCCCCCCAAAGCACGGGATTACAGGCTGAGCCACCAAGCCTGGAATCTTACTTGAATTTCACACATATAAATATGTATTTTCTTTTGCATCTAGCAGAGAGCATAGTGACCAGAAGGTTCTCAGTTCTCGCAGGCAGATGAGATAGGCTAGGGAGGGGACTGCTCCACTTTCTTCTTCTTTAAGCTTGAAGGGCAAGAATTCTTTGGTGCCTCTTGGTTTGGCCATTTTGCCTTGGTGCAGGTAAATACCACCACAACGCATCTCAACCGAGGAGTGGCACTGGCATAGTTGACTCCTTCCTGTGTCCCTCCTCAAATGGGTCATGATGATGTAGAAGCCTAGGGGCCATGCTAGTTACAACCATACACAGGGAAAGTGGGTAGAAATAAAGCAACATCACTTCCAAGCTGAGAGACTTCTGAAAGAGGGATGCCCCTCAGCTTCTCTTGTGTAGTTTGAACATTATTTTATCTCTTGATGTCCTTTTACCTCTGCAGGACCAAAATAATCTACAATTGTCTTCTTCTCAAACAAGTACCTCCTCTAAACTTCTCTCTCTTTCCCTCCTTCCTCTTTCTTTTTCCTCTAGCTCCAGATCCTTGGTTCTCTCCTATCTCCTAACTTAGAAAGAGGTTCCAGGGAAGAGACCACCCCAGTGTTTCTGTTTCTAGCCAAACTTTAGTAAAACTCCAAGGAGTGGTGCCATTAGAGTTAACTCCACACATTTATTTCTTGTTTACGGGATGCAGTGGGAAGATCAGGGCTTTAGGGTCACACACAGACAACAGGTGCTCCCTGGATATTTCCTTGCAGGACCTCTTCTCACAGCATCTCTTTTCAGCTCTGGTCTGTCCCAGTACAGAATTTCATCAGCACACTGAGCAAAGATCTTGAGGCACAAGCCAGCGTGGCCTCGTCTGAGTCATTTACATAAATGCAGTTCATTCTCTGTACAGTGAGAAAACACATAAAAGGTGCAAGTCTTGGGGTTTACTCTGGGAAGGGGAGAAAATCATAGGCTCTATGGACTTTTCAAGTATTCTACTCACATAGATGTTTGAGGGGGAACAAAGCCAGGGTTCTTAGGTTTTGAGTTTTGCTTTGAGAGCTGGCAAGGGCTCCTGTGAAGCTCTTAAAGAAAACCTACACTTTCAAAGTTTCTGATGGCTCTTGGTGTAACTGAGGGGGGATGGGGAGATGAAGAAGAAAGGGATAGTTATTTTGTTTAAGAAACAGGTTAATGGCCTTTTTTGGTTCTGAAAGACAAGAGTTTGAAAGAGAGAGATGATGACAAAGAGACCTGCCACTCTGCCCTGTAGAACTGACTTCCCCCTTCTACTTCTGCCTCCCCATCAGATCAGCTAGTGTGGGAGACAAGACTGGGAGTGTTCACACCTTCAGAGAAAGCCAGCCCTAAGAACCTGATGGGATGTCAGCACTTTGGAGACAGTGGATCCAAAATGGAATCTCCTGTGGCAGGACGGTCTAGAGCAGGGTTATCCAACCTTTTGGCTTCCCTGGACTTTTTTGAATAACCCTCTGTTGAATTTTTCTCTGGGCCACATCAAGTAAAGAGGAGTTGTCTTGTCCTGCACATAAATTATATAATATAATCAGTGTAAATACATAATAAGAATTCTTTTATTTTTTTATTTTTTGTTATAAAGTTTAGAAAAATTAGAACAGTATAAAACTAGTAGAAAATTTGACCTTGTTTTTGTAAAACAAATGCCTGGTTTGATGAATGTGGTCATGATTCTTAGTGAATTCTCAAGGTACTTGTCAGAATTGTCTGTTCGAATTTTTCTTTTCATGTGCTTCATAGCTGAAAACAGTTGCTCACAAATGTATGTGCTGCCAAAAAGCAATGTCATGAATAAGACATGATTGTGAACTTCAGAAATGGAACTACACATGGGATCATGAAGAAAATAAATGCTAAAAAACACATGATATTAACAGATTTTGTGGAGCTACATTATTAGCTGTGCTGGGTTGCATGTGGCCTGCGGGCTATAGGTTGGACATGCCTGGTCTAGATGTTCGATTTCCAAGGGAGATGTTGTCCTGAGCCATGTTATAATTCTCTTCTGCTGTTGAGAAAAGATGAACTTCACACACCAGCTTTTGTGTTAGAGATGTTAAAGGGACTAAGAGAGGAAAAGGCAGGGTCTATGCTTGGTGAACAAGACTTAAGAGAGGAAAAGTGGCCAGGGGTGGTGACCACTTGCTGGAGCAGAGTGAGAGTTGCCACGAAAATGGAAGCACCCTTCTCCTCAGGTGTGGTTAGAAATACTGGGGAGGGAGCTGGACATCCTGCTTTTGTTCTTTCACCGATTTAATGAAAATTTATGGAATGCCTTCCATGTACCAGCCCTCAAGGGGAGGTCATAGATGCCAGTACACATCTATGGGCTTCATCAGGGATGATATTTATTGGGTGCTAAGTGCTAGGCATGCTTTCAACATGACATGTAGGGGAAGACAAATAATTTTTCTTTCCCCCTCATAAATTCTTGTTGGAACAGATCCCTATAGCAAAAAAACAGACTAACAAGAGAAAAATAAATAGAAGTTTATTACCATGTACATTTCATATTGTTGGGGCTCGAAAGATGATGCCCCAAAGTGTGACACTTTGACATGCTTTAAAAAAATAGCAGAAAATGCTTACAAAATTTTGTTTTAACATGCATAGAACTGGGCAATCAAGGAGAATGATTACCCAATGACCCAGTGGGGTACAGAATCTTGCATGTCCTTTCTCATGAGGTATAGACATAAGTAGGGGGTGTATACACTTCTTTTGAATAGCAGTAAATCATTAGGGAGAATGAATGAATCTTGGAGGTGGAAGGCAGACACTGCAGGAAGGTGAGAGGCGTGGGAAAGTGAAAAGTGGGAGGGTGAGAGGTGGGAGGATAAGGGGTGGGAATATGAGGGGTAGGAAGGTGAAGGGTGAGAGGGTGAGGGGTGGGAGGGTG
>NW_007255931.1:76101-95392 GCF_000164805.1 Carlito syrichta | reverse complement strand
GGGTGAGGGGGAGGAGGTGAGGGTTAGGATGGTGAGGGGGAGAAGGCGAGGGGTAGAAGATGAGAGGTAAGAAGGTAAGGGGTGGGAGGAGAGAGGAGAGTTGGAAGGGGAGGGGTAGCATATAAGGGAGGTATAGAAGTGTGAGGGATAGGAAGGTGAGAGTTGAAGCCTCACAGGACCAAATTGTGTCTCATTATACCCATGCTGACTACTCTGAACTGAAGAAGCAGTCTCAGAACCAAGGTCTCTCTTCTCCCAAGACCCTGTCTCTTGCCCCTCTTTATCTTCAGAAGCACAGGGAAGGGCTTCTCTGAAGCTTACTTATTTGACTAAGGGAAGTTCCTCCACAAAGAATGTAATAGTCTTGGGCCTCCTCCCTAGAATCTCATCAAAAAGAAGATTAACTCAGGAGGAAAAACTAGAGACTAGAGTTGATACCATATCCAGAACCTAGACAAATTTTGTCTGGCTGTTGTCTGCTCTTCGGATCCATTAATCTCCCTTAACAAAAATCATTTTTCGTGACCCGCCTGGGCAGCGAGACTTCATCTCTACAATAAATCAAAAAATCAGCCGGGCATGGTAGCACATGCCTATAATTCTGGCTACTCGGAAGGCTGAGGCGGAAGGATCGCTGGAGCCCAGCAGGTCGAGGCTGCGGTGGCTGGGAGCGGCCACTGCACTCCAGTCTGGGCAACAGGGTGAGACTCCAACTCAAAAAAAAAAAGAAAAAATCATTTATTCATTCTCTAAAATTGCCTACATACCCCTCACTTCCTTTGAGCTTCAATCATCTGACCCTTCTTTGAGTTTCATGTTTTGTGTGATTCCTGTGCATATGCACGTAATATATGTGTATGTCTTTTCTCCTGTGAGTCTTTCTATTGTCATTTTCTTTTATAGACTCAAATTTTCTAATCTTCAGCAGAGGCAAGGGGAGTTCCTACAATGTATACGTGGGACTCACCCAGGTAATGTATTGTTCTCAGCAAGGCAGCTTTGAATTTCAACTTATAAAACATTCAACAAAGAACCGTACATTTTTAGAGATGTGACAAGGCAAAGAAAAAACTTTGAGTAGGGACAGCAATTTGCGAGAAGGCAAATAAATGGCAGATAAAGGCTAGTTATAATTCTTATTAATGTAGATTCCTCTGGTATCATCTTTAGGCCAATAAGGGTCTAAAGTTGTCTTCAGTAGTTAACCTTTGTTCTCCCTGGTTAAAAAAACGGGGTCAGGATCCCTTTCGTCTTTGTAAATCTGTGTTCTCCTTTAGGTAAAGAGAAAGGGTGGGGAGCTTTCCTGCATCTGCTTCTTCCTAAATGCCTTCAGCTCAACAATGCTTCTTATTTTGAGGTGGTATACTCTAGTTTCCCACAACATTCTGATTTATCTGACTCAAAAGCCTTGGCCTGGACCATTTTACCATCACTCAAATACTAGCATCTTCGAAGCCTAATTTACTTTCCAATTAAGGTATTTCTGACTCAGCCAACAGAGGGTTATTTTAGAACCCATATCTTTCAGAAAAGGCCATTTGTAAGCATTCTTTCTCTCAGGGGAGTTTTTAAAATTGTTCTTTAGATCAAGTATACCTAGGCTCAAATAACATCTTATTAAAATATTCTCTTTCAAATGTTAAGATACACCCATTCAAACTCTGATCCCTTGTTTACTGGTCTTTAGAAAGTATTTTCTGAGTTGGCACCACCCTTTAACATGTTAATACATGAGAGAATATATTTTCAAACACAGACAATAAAATTACGTTCCCCACAGACACTCTTGAAGGTCAGATGGGGGTGGAGGTGAGGTGAAATATGATATAATCCAATAGTTTCATGCAAAATGTGCCCATGCTTATTAGGATATAATTTAGGCTATCTCATGGGACTGTTGCAGAGAAATCCCTGGGAGAAGGAAAAATGCTAATTTCTTATTCCAATTACCAGTATGCTCTTTAATTCAAATGAAATGCCCCCAGTGTGTTGGATGCTTTATGAGATCCATCACAAAGACATGACCCAGCCCTCAAGGGACTTCCATCAAAAAAAGATATGACATATTCTGGGGTTATAGACAACCAGACAAATAATACAAGGGAGAAAGAGAAGGGCACTTGAACAATTTTTCCTATGGCACAGACCAAAGAGACTGAGCCCTAATTAACCTTTCTTCTCCTTTCTGGAGACTTTTGCTGTGGGTAGAGAAATAGAGTGCACAAGCTCACCTCACACGCTCAATCTCACCTCAAAATCAACCACAGGCTCAAAATTGTATTATGGCCAATTTCCTCTCCTACCAAAATATCTCAGAAAGTTGTAAGGAACATCAACTCCTTTTGAGTAACTGCCCCTGCTCATTGTCTCTTATGGGAAATGATAAATAGAGTGATATGTGAATGCCAGATGACAGCTGTTGGATTAGTCTGCTGGAATGGCTTGTTTCCCCTGCTATGTTTTTCAGCAGTGGGGAATGGTGATGGTAACTCTAGCTCTTGTCTAGTTATGAGTGACAAGGCTCGGAACACATTCCCCTAAAATATACCACCTTGGCATACTGAATATGTAAAGTTGAAGGAATTTGAAAAATGGCAGTTGCAGGAAAGACTCTCCAACCATCTCCTGAAGAAGGTCATAAGACCCTCATATGAGAGGTGCCTTCCTATACCCAGAGAAAAGTATCCTTGTACTTTGGGAGGCTGAGATGAGAGGATTGCCTGGAGCCATGGGTTCAAGACCAGTCCAGACAACTTGGCGAGACCTCATCTCTACATTAAAAAAAAAATTAGCTGGGCATGGTAGCACTTGCCTGTAGTTCCAGCTACTTGGAAGACTGAGGTGGAAGGATAGCCTGATGCTGACATGGCCACGAGCGTACCACTGCACTCCAGCCTGGGTGACAGAGTGAGACTCCAACTCAAAAAAAAAAAAAAAGCATAATTATCTGTGAAGATGGAAGGGCACCAAGTGGAACCTAAATAAACAGGGCTTATCAAGTTTCCCCTGGTTTACTGCCCTAGACTGATAACCCTTTTTCCTATCTCATTTTTCTATAACTTTTCACTCTTCATCAAATCTGATATAAAAACACTTATATTTAACCATTTAATCTTCACTTTCTTATGAAGGTCCCTATGTCACATAAAGCTTATATTAAATAATCTTGTATGCTTTTCTCCGTTAATCTGTCTTTGTACAGAGGCCCCAGCTGAGAATCTAGGACGGAAAAGATTTTTCTTCTTTCCCTACAGTTTCTGGCGACCATGAAGAGACAATAAAAGGCTGGGATACTCCATTTACCTTAAAAACTGCAGTTGAGGCAAAACCTGCTGAAATGTAAAAATTCTTACCACATCAGATTCTTGAATCTCTATCTGTAACCAAGAATCCTGTTTTGAAACATCATTTTGTCATCCACCTTCTTCTTAAAAACTTTTTTCTCGTTCTTCTTCCTTGTTCCTTCCTTCTCCATCCTCCATAATGCATGCTTATCTGATCATGTGCTTGCTTAAGAAATTCAGAGGCTAATCTTAAAACAGACCAGGAATCCAGGAATGGAGTCCTGATTGTGAGACCCTCTTGCTTAGGGGGAGTCATGAGGCAGTTAATCCAAAATTTGACTGCAGCCAAGATAACATCAACCAGATCTCCAGGAGAACCACCACCAACTACCCAAGATGAGTCATCAGAACAAGATGCACACACCTTCACCCTGTGCGACTCCTTTTAAAACCCTTCTAAATCGGCCTGAATATTCAAAGTGATCTTTGCAACTTTAGTCTGTCATCTCCTTAGGCTGCTGGCTCTCAAATAAAACCTATTTTTCCTTTTCCTGACGCTCATCTCTTGAGTTTGGCTTTTGGGCAGAGCGAGTAGACTTGGGTCTGATTATATGTCTCTAGTGTCAGGTGAGAGAGGAAGGCAAGAATTTCTTCTTGTCTTTTCCTTTTCAAATTCGAATTAGCAGGAGAAAAACATTTGCAAGAATTAGTTCTTTGGATTGTGACTATTGTAAACTTGATTTTGAGTACCCATTGTTTGCTGAAGGAAAATATTTTTTCATCTCCTACATTAGTTTACTTGGATATAATCATGCTGACTATGCATCAGTTAAGATTATTTTAGAAAAGCTGCAAATAACAGAAAGCCCTTGTTAAAGGATATGTCTTTTTAAAAGGAGTAAAAATTTGACTTTTATAAAAACATAGAATGAACACATACCAAAGACTTTATTTAGCTCATTAATTAAAGAGAGAACCAGTAAGATATTATAACCAACTCAAAGAAAAATTCAAAGAGCAGAGACATATATAAGCAATCAGAAATACTAAAATGAATTTTCTTAGTAGAACAAAACTGGGGAGATCAGTCGCACCTCCACCAGACAAAATCCATTTGCATGTTTATGGACAAGAGTTATTTGCATTGCTGGCAGCTACTTGTAATATACAGAGTTGTAAAATATCTCAGTAACACTTGAAGGTACAGAGACTCCATTTTGAATCAGATAACTGGGAAGAGTGCATAGACAATACCTAGTTTTCTATTGAAGATAATTAGTCTACTGAAAAGTCTTTCAATTTTTTTCCTTTATCCTATAGTCGCTGAAACCAGTAAGTTCATTTTTCTCATGTACCAAGAAGTCTGGAGATAAGCAGTATAATATTGTGATTTATGATAAGATATGTATATTTGGCCTTCTTCTCCATTGTCTGATACACAGTTCCTAGAACCCTTGGAATTTCAAAAATGATGAGTGTCTTTCTATATGCTAATCAGATGACTGATGACTGGGGGCTCCTGGGGGCTGGGATAGGGGCCACTTGCCAGGGGAACCAAATTATGATAGAAGGGTTGGAACTTACAACTCTCCCAAGGAGGAGGAGAAGGGCTAAGGGTTGGGTTGATCACTGATGGGCAGTGATCTGACAAATCATTCCTACATAATAATGCCTCCATTAAAAATCCAAAAGGGCTGGGTATAGAGAGCTTCTGAATGGTTGAAAACATGGGGGGTCTGGAGGGCACGCAGCATGCCCAGAGAGGTAGGCCCCTCTTCTCACCTGCCTCACCCCATGCATCTCCTGCATCTGGTTGTCTATCTGCATCCTTTGTAATATCCTTCATAATAAATGGGCTAATGTAAGTAATGTGATTCCCCAAGTTCTGCGAGATACTCTAGAAAATTAATCACGCCCAAGGAGAGGGTCATGGGAACCAATTGATCAGAAGTACAGGTCACAGCTGGAACTTGCAACTGGCATCTGAAATAGGGGGCAGTCTTGTGGAACTGAGTCCTTAACCTGTGGATCTGATGCCATCTCCAGGTAAACAGTGTCAGATTTCAATCGGAGGACAGCTAGCTGGTGTCTGAGAATTTGTTGTCAAAAGTATTGTTTGGAGTGACTGTAAGAAAATAGAGTAGGAAGAATAGTTTGGTTTCCCTATATCTCAGAAGCAGTCTAAGGCTGGTGCAATAGCCATGGGTGCATTAGGCTCCATCTCTTTCTATTGCTAGCTTCTCATCTGTTGGGGCTCAGGACATGATATCTAAATATATGTTTTCGCTTGCTGAGTGAAAACATTTCTCTTTTTTAAACAAAAGACATTGAATGTCCTCAGGAATAAGCCTCAGAACCAAGGTGTCCCTCTGCCCTTCTCCTGTTCCCCACTCTTATTTCTGTAGTGCAGGGAAAGGTTGTCTCTGAAGTTTCCTTCTCTGACTGAGGGAAGTTCTACCAAAATGATTGCAATTGTCTTGAAACCCCTCCCTAGGAATCTCATCAAACAGCCAGGGAAGATTAATCACCAGAGAGGAGATTAAAAGTCATCACCACGCCTAGATAGGCAATTGCCTATTTTTCTGGAGGCTGCTCCAAAACAACTTTTATTACCTGAAGGAATTTTATCTGCATTTTGTTCATCATGCAGTTCCTCCCCTTTCCCTCCCATAACTTGTCACCACCTCCCCCAAAAGCCCTCAAGTCCCTATTACTTTATGCTATTTAAGCCTTAGCCATCTGGCCCTTCTTTGAGTCTCATATTTTGTGTGGCTCCTGTGCACATGTGCACATTAATAAATTTGTATGCCTTTTTTCCTGTTTATCTATTTGTTGCCAGTTTATTTCAGCAGACTTGGTTAGTTGAACCTCCAGCGGGAACGTTTAAACTTTTTACATATCCTTAGTTTTATCCTAGTAGTTGCAAGATGGCTGCTATGCCTCCAGGGAGCTCTTTCAGAATCCCAGGCAGGAAGTAGGGGGAAGTTCCCTAGCCCCTCTCCCTTCAAGATTTTCTCTTTATATTTGGAAAGGGAAAACCTCCTCGGGATCACATGGCTACTCTTAGCTGCAAGGGAGACCGGGAAGGTGAGTATCATGGCTGTTTGCTCTCTATGGCAGAAGAAAACAAAGGAAAAGGAGTGTTAGGGTGCCCACAGGGTGAGGGTGGATGGAGAGGCACAGGGAGGCACAGCACCGCCGGGGCTGGCAAGCCGGAGGTGCACGCTGGCAACCCAGAGATCCGAGTAAATTGCAAAGAATTGCAACACACAAAAAGGTTAAGAAAGAAAAGTTTATTAAAAGTAAATTCGAGAGAGAAAGAGACGGAAGAGAGAAGATTCACCTCCCCAAGGTGGGGGAGGGGATCAAAGCCAGGAAGCATGGCGACAGCCATAGCTCAAAGAGCATATGGTCACACCAGAGTCTAGCAAGGCAATGGCCACTGGTTGCTTGTGGTTTAATCCTTTTAACCATTCCCCTTGATGGGGGAAGATCATTAGGTGATTGGGTGGTGGTCTGCTTCCACGTCATCACAAAGGGGCAAACGCAGGTAATGAGGTCAGGTGATGGACAGCAGGCAGATGGGTGGGTTAGTCACATGATTGCTGCCAAAGTGGGTCACAAAGGGCTGATTAGGTTAACCCTCTGGTGGGGAGGGGAGGTTTCCTGCAAGAGACTTGTTAGACATTTGCAATTCACAAACTCAGACATTTGCAACTCACAAATTCCTTGACCAAAGGTGGGGTGGTCTATTGTTCCTTTTATGACTTTGGCCTTGACAAGGAATCAAAGTTTACTAGAGATGATTATGCTAAACCATGAATGGTTGGGCTGTCCTGGTCTTGCATCTGAAGGAGATTTGCCTAGGGGGGATGGGATAGGCTGCTGTTTGTCCTGCAATAGAATGTCTGGATGCTTTCTAATGGTTACACTGAGGCAAAAAGACTAAAAAATAAGCTAAGTTTCTTCTAGGTTTCTACAGGTACCTTTCAAGGAGCACTTGGTGTTTTGTAGGCAATCTGTCTTTATCTGCCACAGTATACCTAATCCCTTATTAATATATATATATTTTTGAATTGGAGTCTCACTCTGTTGCCCAGACTGGAGTGCAGTGGCACACTCCTGGCCACTGCAGCCTCAACCTGCTGGGCTCAGGTGATCCTTCCACCTCAGCCTTCCAAGTAGCTAGAACTACAGGTCCATGCTACCATGCCCAGTTAATTTTTTGATTTATTGTAGAGACGAGGTATCACCATGTTGCCCAGGCTGGTCTCGATCCTGTAGGTTCAAATAATCCTCTCATCTTGGCCTCCCAAAGTGCTGGGATTGTAGGCTTGAGCCACCTCTTATTAATATTTTAAGATGTGAGGCCAGTGCGGTGGCTCATGCCCATAATCCCAGCATTTTGAGAGGCAGAGGTGAGAAGATTGCTTGAACCCAGGGTTCAAGACCAGTCTGGTGAACTTGGTGAGACCATATCTCCACAGAGAACCAAAAAAACTTAGCTGGGCTTGGTGGTGTATGCCTGTAGTTCCAGCTACTTTGAAGGCTGAGGCAGAAGGATTACCTGAGGCCAGTAGGTCAAGGCTGTGGTGCTGTGAGTGTGCCACTGCACTCCAGCCTGGACGTTAGAGTAAGACTCTGACTAAAAAATAAAAATAAATAATAAAAAAATAAGATGAGAATCCTAAAAAGGGTTTCTTCACTTACTTCCATAGATAAACTTTTATTCAGGATTTTAAAGATGCTGAGACTAGGTTATGTAGTTAATTACAAGTGTAATGTTCAGACTACAAAATACTGAGCTTAAATATAAAAACTCAATCTGCTATTGGGAAGATGATGAACTAAAGTTCCAAGTTTAGAAAATTCTGCTGGTGTGCAGTGTTGTTTGGAAAGAAAGGTCCAAGAGGGTGAGTTGATATGTGGAAGGAATCTTTTCATTTATTTTTATCTTTTAGGAATGAAATTGAATCTAAAAATCTGACAGCTAGAGGCTTTTGTGAATGTAGGTGGAATTTGTAGCAATGAAATATTTGAAGTGTTGCGTTTGATCCAGGAGGGTTATTCTTGTGTGCTTTTTTCTCTTAGATTTTCTATTCTTTTTGATAGGAAAACAGGCCCAGATGTGTGAGCCACATGTTTCTAGACAGTGCTCAGGAAAGACTTACCTGCCATCTGGAGCAGTTTACTTTCTACTTTGGGAACAGAAGGATTCGATTTCACATACATGTGTCACTACAGCCTTCTACATCCACATTTCTAGTCTGTATCCCTTGTCGAAAGTACAGATAGTTAGTTAACTTCTCCCAGAGAAATGATTTCAGTAGGGTTAGCCTTCTGTTCCAAGAAAATGTCTCAAACGACATCTGACAACCTAACTATGATTTACTGAGTGTTATTATTTAGGAATCTAGAACCAATTCCACAAGTCTTGTATCAAGTCATCCCTCCCCATTCAGGGAAGTAGTGAGAGTTGGTTTTTAGAAGTAAAAATAACCAAGAAAAGTATAGTAAACAAGGGCAAAGTTTATTATGCAGATTTAAGTAGATGCTTCCTTTATTAATGAGTCTCCTGGTACAGAGAGGGAGATGTCTTTACAAACGGAATTTTCTTTTATAAATGTACATTTCCCATACAAAAGAGAGACTTACGCTCTGTCCTCAGAGCTTCTGCTGTCTTTGCTGCTTCTCAAAATTATCAACTCAAAAGAATCTTTATACCAGCAAGGCCATTTTGGGGTGGTATATTCTGATCTCCTACCTTTCTGTGCCTTTTCTTGTTTTAATATCAATTTCTCAGTTTGGTTTGTGTGTTTTTTTTAAGACCCTCTTTTACTCTCAGTGAGAGGGTCTCTATTTCCTCTCAGAGTACAATCAGAAGAGTGACCTCCTCAGGAAATAGACTCCCCATTTCTGGGACTTCCTGTTTTTCTATTTTTTGGTTTTTTTGGAGTTGTGGTCTCACTCTGTTACCCAGGCTGGAAGGCAGTGGCACAATCATGGTTCACAACAACCTTGATCTCCTGGACTCTGGTGATTCTTCCACCTTAGCCTCTCGAGTAGCTGGGACTACAGGTGTGTGCTACCATGTCTGGCTAATTTTTTGATTTTTTTGTAGAGATAAGGTCTCACTAGGTTGCTCGGGTTGGTCTCGAACTCCTCCCACCTTGGCCTCCCAAAGTGCTGGGATTACAAGCATGAGCCACAGTGCCTAGCCCAGAAATCCTGTTTTTGAGAAGCAAAGCTGGGTAATTTTCTTTACTTCAAAACATCAATAGTCACGGCTGGTGGCAGAGGCCTGCAGAGGTCCAAACTGGGGCAGTTCAAAGGCTGTCTGCTGATTAGCACCCCCAAAGAAACCAGGAAAATATGCCTCAGGGCTTTTTATCTCCCTTGTGGGGGCCACAATACAAATTGTCCATTTACATTCTGATGAATAATGTGGTGCTGCAGAACCATTCACTCTCTGGGAAATGTCAGTGCCGATATAAAAAGGGTAACCGGGGGAGCTGGTTGGAGAAACTGCCGGTCCCTCAACCAGCACAGCGGCAGTGAACAGTGACAGCCAAGGGCTGCCTCTAAGGCCCCGAGGACAAACTGGGAGTAAATGAACGTTCAGTGAGAATAGGACATCAGACCATTCTCCATTTGAATGTGGATTGTGGAAAAAGCCCGGACCCAAAGTGAGGAGATCGGCTCTAGTTTTGGCTTTGTCTCTCATGAGATGTGTGGATCTTACTTTCCATCGCCTCCCTGGAATTTCCTATTTTAAATTATTAAATCTACAGCCTCCAGCTCCAAACACATGATTCTATATATCCTAGAGGCTTTCTTTTTACCAGCAGAGCTCCACTGAAGAGCAAGAGTGTTCTTTGAAGACTAGTCCCCAAAAGGATGTTTAACAGGACAGGAATTGAAAATGCAGGGCAGATATTACATTAAGGAGTAGCAGTGCTTTGTAGTTGGTCTCAAAAAAGTTTTTTTTATTATTAAGTCAGACTAGAACATCACATACTGTTTCTCATGCATCCTTGGAATGATGGATTCAAAGAGCTTAAATAACTTCAGAAAAGAAACTTCAAAAGATATAAGATGGCATAGGGGCTTTATCTCCCATTTTTTATCTGCCTTCCTCTCCCCCCAAAATATTAAAAAGCAGAAGCTCAATGCTCCAATAGTGGACACATGCTGAAACAAAGATCTTAGACCATGAAGAGTAGATACTGCAGGAAAAAAAGACATACAAATTTATTATGTGAATGTGTGTGGGAGTTCCACAAAATTTGACACTCATAGGAGGGTCAGAAAGTTGAAGCTTAAATAGCATTTTGAGCTACAGAAAAAAATAGGGGTTTACGGTTTCTGGGAGGAGGTGGCAACAGGTCATGGGAGCTAAGAGGAGGAAATGAATAGTGAACAAGGCTGTCTTGATTTGCTGATCAAGTCTCTGAGGTAGCCATCTAAATAAGAAAAATAGGTAGCCATCTAAATAAGAAAAATAGGTGGTAGTACCTTTAGTCTCTTTTTCTCTAAATTCCATGGCCCTGTGTGATGAGATTATAGGGAGGGGGCTCAAATCAGTTGCATTCCCTCTAGAGGAACTTCCATTAAACAGATAAGGGAACTTCAGGGAAAGCCCTTCCCTGAATTTGCTGCTCCCCAGGTGCTCTCAGTTTGAAGTCAAAAGCTGCTTATTTTAGGATATCATTTTCCTGAGCCATAACATTACATCTACATTATAGGTCAGTGGAGAGAAAGGCCAGAGCATAAAAAGACCAGTGAACCAAAAGAGAGAGAAAATCCCTGACATTATCATTGTGGACTTGTTGGAGCAGAGAAGAGATGAAAGTATGGCTTTAAACTGCAAGGTCAGTAAAGAATGACTACTTCTCTTTGACCCAAGCAATACTTCAGTTCATGATAACACCAGCAATAATAATTATAATTACTAGCGAAGATTTATTGAGTGTTGATGGCCAGCTTTAGCATCTAAGTGCTTTCCTTACTTGACCTTCACAACTGCCCTGTCAGGTAGGTAATATTTGTAATAAACCAGCAAGGCTCAGAGAAGTTATTTGTTCAAGTTCTCAAAGTGAGGAAGTCACATGGACAGAATTTACATCCATATCTACTGGTAGAATTTGCAGCAATGGGCTATCTGAAGTGTGTGTCAGATCCAGGAAGGTTATTCTTTGTGCCTTATCTGACTCTAGTTTGTACTCTCAGCTGCTTTGCTCTGGTGTTTAATCGGGAGGGTATAACCTCACTAAGCACAGCTGCTACCATCACTAGTATAGGAGACCAGAACATGCTGCCCCCAAATATGTCAATTTAGCATAAGGATTATTTTGAAATGAAGGCAATTGACAAGAAATAGACATAAAAAAAGCTCTCTGCCCTCCCCCACTCCCTAAAAGCAGGATATGAATTTATAATAGCAAAGTCATCCCTCCCCCCCTCTATGCCAGGGAAGAGACAAAGGTTAACCACTAAAACCAACTTTGACCCTTATCATCCTGGCAGCTTTTGGCAGAGGAATGTATATAACAAGCTAACAAGCTACCATTTATTTGCCTTCCCACAGTTTGCCGTCCACAGGGACTCAAAGTTCTTTTTCTTTGTCCTGCCACTTCTCTAAAAATGCACTATTTTTTGTTGAAAATGCTGGGTAATGGAAGCTGGATCTCTAAGCCACCTCTTTGAGAAGTGCTCATTCCCTAGGAACCTTCCACGTATACATAAAGTATACATAGTAACTGAGAGGACAACAATAGATTTAGGTTAAGAGCATGCTATTGAGAGACCCAGGAAACCAAGAAACTTATTTGCTGTAAAAGTAGCGTTTAGTTCACTGTATTTCATATATCCCCACCTCATGTTTACTATATATTTTGTGTATTCCTACCTCATGTATTTTATGAAATTTTAGTACTTTAAATCCTACCTCAGACCCCATAGAATTAGGCATATGTCGGGTTTTAAGCAGTGTTTGTATTTAGAACTCTTGGGTTAAGCATTGTCAGCCCCAAGTTAGCAGACTAACTTGTGCTTTTACAACGAGATGTAAATGATAAAGCAATAAGCCCCTTTCAGACATTCCTACAAGGTGGCAGCAGACTCAGAGGCACCAGCTGCTCTCTATCACTGGTTTTTATCCCAGTGATAACTTACACGCAGTGGCTATGTAAACCTGCAGGGAACAAAGACTTTTATAAAAGTAACTGCCTTGCTATAAGAAACTTGTGATATTTTATAAATTCCCAGATTTAGTATATGATTTTCTACCCCACATTCACTGTATGGGTTTGCAGCATTCATATTTAAAACTTTGTTAAGGTTGGCTTTTGTTGTCCCATAATGACCATGTTATGTTATGTAAATGTTAAGCAAACAAGCTTTCCTAAGCATACCTTGGGATGGAAACTTAAAGGGCTAGTATAACCCTTTGCCTGCTGGCTCAGGTTACTTCATACGCAGGGACTGTATGGACCTAACTTATCTAACATTCCACTCGGCCCATTACGTGGGTTTCTGTCAATCACGGGCAGCACCCACCAATACCAAGTGTTTCCGTACCCATTAGGAGAAATTACCCAATCATGTAAAATCAAGTTTGGAGTTCTTTCCCCTCCCTCTGTAATTGTGCATAAAAACTGCTTGCCATTATGAATCGGGGCTCTCGTCCCTGAAACTGCTGCTTCGGTCGTGAGCCCAGACTCGAGCCTGAATAAAGACCCTCGTGTGTTTGCATTGGAGCTGGCTCTTTGTGGTCTCTATCTCTCTCATTAGAGTCCCGGGTTCAACAGTAACAAATTTCTGGATTTTTTTCTCTTGTTAATTTTCTTTTTTTTTGTAAGGCAAAAGTCCATTCCAGCTGGGAACCAAGAAGGATATACAGAAAATTATTTCTCCTTCTCTACACTGTCAGTGCAGCATTTTCCAAATGTTTCTTCTGGGATTCTGGGTTACACAGAAATGTACTAGGGCTCTGTGAGGCTCACTTTCCAGGTGGAGGTAGCCTTTAGGTGCATTTGTGAAATCACTGGCATTCCTCAAGCCTCATTTGAAATTTATGAATAGTTTTTTTAAAAAAATCTTGAGTTCAAGTCTTTTTTTCTTCCTTCTCCAAATAATATCCTTATTTTTATTTCTGATGCAATTAGAGTCTGTTCCAGAAAGATAAATCTGCAAGTGTTTCTGTCTAAAGCAGAAAATTCATTATATTTATTTAATTGTAACCCAAATAGAAAACAACATGAGAATGAGATTTTTATTAAAATTCCCATACAAACTACATCTTTAGTCCCATTACCCTATTTTCCCATGCAACACCAACACCGTGTGGTTATGCAAACTACCTCAAGAGGGGCTGGAGAGGGCAGGAAGAAAGGTCTAATATGACTGCTGCCTGGCTGGGACATGGGCATTCTTGAGTCCTTGGTAATGGCTCCATCAAAACATGGCTCCAAATTCAAAGAAGGTGAGGGTTTTGAACAGTGTCCTTATGGTTTTCCCCATTTTCTGCAACAGAGGAAGAAGAAACATGCTCCTCTCACATTTATTTTCAGAGTTGTATTTTGAATTTGAGTCTGACAGTAGATGTGGTGTATATCAGCCAGATTCTCAAAGCCAAGAGTTTCAAACTTAAAAGTCCATAAAGAACATAACCAAGGTGATGTGACATAACCAAACTGAAGTGCCCCAGGTCAGGGAGACAGTAGGGATGGGTGAGGACTGTGGGGGGCATCTGTCCCTTCTTAGGGGCTGCTCCTATCCAGCCTTAGTTGATTCTTGTCTTCTGGAACTGGAGGTTCAACATAACCATATTGTTCCATTTTTTCACGAGAACCCAAGAATCCACAAATTTACATGAAACCTCTTAATTTTTGAATGTTGGCAACTAATTTTTTAAAAGTACAAAACATTATGTAGGAAAAAACATACCCTGTAGGGTAAACAAAACATACACTTGGCACTGCAGGCTGCTGTTTTGCAGCCTCTGCTCTTGAAGTCAACGAACTGGTGGTAGAACCAGGATTTGGGTAAAGAGGAAAGCATTAGACTTTTGAAATTGCAGAGGGCATTGGATGATGCTCTGAAGAGTGAAGCTTCTCCACAGTCTGTTGTATGAGGCCAGAACTAGATTCCCGAAGAGGATCTTGAGCAGAAGATGGGGGAAACCACTTGTAGGAAATGTGGACAGAGCTCCTACCGACATATGCTAACTTTTGGCTTTCTTTCAGCTCCAAAGGTCTGTGATTTTTATGCAACCAAGAAGTAGGTGCTATGAGAGTTGCATGGAGAGACAAGTTATTTCCAGTTGTGTGAATCAAGATCATCACTGCTGACACAATTCCGTAAGATGTCTTTGAAAGGAAGGCGTGTATTGGATTGCTAGAGATAGCCTGCTTGGTGCTCAGGTTTCTGAGAGGAAACTAACCAGAGCAGGAGAAATAGCCCGATCCACATAATGATATGACATTTAAACTGGGATTTAAAGAATCAGAAGGTGGAATAGGAAAAAAGTTTGAATGGGGAAAAAAATACCAGTAAACTCAGAGAAAGCAGCAGTGCAAATAAAGTCACAGAGGTGGAATGTGCATGTCACATTCTGTCACCCAGGCTGGAGTGCAGTGGTGTGAACACAGCTCAATGTAGCCTCCAACTCCTAGGCTCAAGTAATCCTTTTACCTTAGCCTCCTGAGTAGCTGGGACTACAGGCATGTACCACCATGCCGGGCTAATTTAAAAAATTTTTTTTTTTTTTGAGTTGGAGTCTCACTCTGTCGCCCAGACTGGAGTACAGTGGCCGCTCCCGGCCACCGCAGCCTCGGCCTGCTGGGCTCCAGCGATCCTTCCGCCTCAGCCTTCTGAGTAGCTGGAATTATAGGCGTGCGCTACCACACCCGGCTGATTTTTTGATTTATTGTAGAGATGAGGTCTCGCTGCCCAGGCGGGTCTCAAACCCATGGGCTCAGGCAGTCCACTTACCTCAGCCTCCCAAAGGCATGGGATTACAGGCTGAGCCACCGAGCCCGGCTTTTTAAATTTTTTGTAGAGAAGAGGTCTCGCTACATTGCCCAGGCTGGTCTTGAATTCTCAGACTCAGGCGATCCTTCTGCCTTTGCCTCCCAAACTACTGGAATTACAGATGCTGGAATTATAGACATGAGTCACTGCACCCAGCTCCTTTTTAAAAATGTATTTAATAAACACTGGTAAAGTTTCTAAGGGCTTTACAAATATTAAATCATTTAACTCTCATAACATTACCATGTGACAGTTACAATCAATGATTCAAGTTATGCTTATTTCATACATGTGGAAACTGAATATTTTATGATTTAAACATGTGTTTGTTTCTGGCGATGGACAGGCTAGAACACAATGACCTTGGGACAGGTGAAAGACAGAATGCTTTATTACTTACAGCTCCCAATGACAGAAGGTTGCATGCAGAGCCACTCAGGGTGTTTCCCCAAGGGACAGGATCACAGCAGCTGGACTACCAGGTGCTGTGGAGGTGGCTTATTAAGTATGGCAGATGGGGGGAAGTTAGCTAGGTTTCTCAGGCTTCTTGTGGATTGGATATTTTAATGCTTCTGCAAGGGCAAAGAAGGGGTTGCACCCTTAGACCTTCGACATCAGGGAGCTGGGTGCATGTGTTGCAACCAGGCATGTTAGAGCCTGATATGGGAGACAGTTTGGATGTGGGTTTAGCAAACTGCCTGCAAAGAATAATTGAGAGATTTTTAGCCGTAATCTCAAAAGTGGGTCAAAACAGTACTTGTAAAATATTATATTACTCTGAGGCACAGAGAGACCCAGTTACTTGCAGAAGGTCACCCACTAGTTATTGGTAGAGGCAGGATTCAGCATCAGGCAGTCTAGTTCCAGAGACTGTGTGAGAGAAGCCTGGAAAAATAAGCACAGGATAGGTCAGGAGGCCCTTGGAAGCCAACAAAGGCACCTGGGCCTTCTTTGTTCAAATGAAACAACAGTGGTAGAGGGATACAGCTAGAGCATGAGAACAAACTCGCAGAAGGATATACAGTGTGAGGAAGGGGTACCTTCATCCTTGCCAAACCATCTGTTGTCTTTTATTTCTGCTCATATCCTTTAAAGGCTTTTTCTTATGTCCCCTTCTTCCACCGAAACACGTGTTGTCTGAACTTGTCCTTTGGACAAAGGCTGTGACAATGTGAAGGTAATTTTTGTAGATAAGGGGAAAAGGATTTTTACAGCTGTCTGTATCTGACACTTAAAATTCCTGTTTAGAAGACTCCAAGTGGATACCTGGGCAAGGACTGATTATTTGGAGCGCTGACCCTCTCCTCTGCCCTCCTGGTCCTTTTCTCTGCTGTTTTTGAACTTAAATTAGGATTCATCAAATAGATGACTATAAACACATTGTCTTTTAGATTAATTCTTTCAATCTCCTTATATTCATGTTGAACAAAGAAAGCATTGGATGTGTAAAAAAATCATCTGTTGGTTTTGTCATTGTCCTAAAAAAAAATCAGTTAAGAGTTGTGAGGAAGGGAGATCATGAAACTGAGAGAATTCCCGGAGCTGCTCTCTTAGGGAAGTGGATTTTGTGCCTTATGAGTTCCCCCTCTCCTGGCATGCTGGTTAAGCATTTGGTAGCTGAGCCCTCATTTAGTGCAGAGGGGCAATTTGCCAGAGCAATTGTTCCTTAGGACGTCTTTAAAAGAAAGGGGTGGGGAGGGTAGAGATGGATTGCTGGAGATTTACCTGCCTGGAGCTCAGGTTTCTGAGAAGAAAGGAACCAGCCTGAAGGAAGCACAACCAATTGACTTGAGATTCCCTAAGAGCACTTGTGGGATTTGTTGTAATCACTTCCCAGGATGTGAATTACCCAGGCCGCCTACTTCTGTCCATTGCCTACTGGGAAGGTACTAGCTTAGACAAGCACAATATCTAAGGCCTCTCAAAGACACCCTGGGGTCCTTGTGTTTCCTCCACCCAGGGCTGAACTGGGCCAACCCCAGCTGAATCCTGAATGAGGCCATAGACTTTACAGTAGTTCACAAATGCTTTCTTTCTACAATAATATTAACCCCTAAGATGTGCTCAGAGTATTCCAGTTTTCAAGAATTTTACTTTTCTTGGGTGTCATCTGAACCTTAAACAACTTCTAGGCTGACCCCTCCCCACTGTCTACTACCCCGTGAGGCCTGCCTATTATCCTTAGCTGGCTGATTCTTGCCTTCGTCTCGTAGTACCCAGCATAAAACCATCTCAAGCATTTGTCTCGATGGTTGTGAATTGAATCCAGGCTCATAGCTCCAGTTGTTTAAGTAGTTTAACTCATTAGAGGAAAGGTAACCATGAATGAAAACGAATTTTGATTTGAAAACGAGTACCTGTCAGGGATACTTGCCTTCTTGCCTTTTATTTTTAATAAAGATCCCAAATAATGGGGCTTTTTATATTTAAAAAATGTTTCTGTAATAGTGAAGTTTGAGACTGTATATCTAGTTGCATTGGGAAATTTTTTTATATATTTGACGAGAAAACAATCTACCAGTTGTACTATGGAAATCTATCATTCATTGAATTATGGGAATTGTCCTCCCACCCCCTACTAGACATCTATTGAAGGCCTTCTATTGTTCAGGCACCCTGTTAAGCCTTCCTTTAAGATGAAGAGAAGGGCCCCTGCATGGTGGCTCATGCCTGTAATCCCAGCCTTTTGGGAGGCAGAGACGAGAAGATTGCCTGAGCTCAGGGGCTCAAGACCAGCCTGAGCAACATGGTGATACCTCATCTCTACAATAATTCAGAAAAAAGAAAAAAATCAGCCTGGCATGGTGGCACATGCCTGTGGTTCCAGCTACTTGGAAGGCTGAGGTGGAAGGATCACCTGAGCCCAGCAGTTCGAGGCTGCAGTGAAAAAAAAGATTAAGATAAGGATCCTTGGTGCTGAGCCTGAAGGGGTCCTAAGGAAGTGGCCAAAAGGAACCAGCTAATGGCAGCAAGAGTGGATGATAGGAAGTAAGGTAAGCTGAAAGAGAAAGATAGGTAAATATTATTTGGGAGGGCCAGGAAGGACAAGGGTAGTCATCCTATATTTGAGTCTCATCATGTCCACTATGCCCTGGACATTGCAGAGTAAGTGTAACATTAGAGTCCAAACTCATTCTGCTTGCCGCATAACAGCCATTAAGTCGAGAGATAATGAGTTGAAGCCAGGACAGTGACTTTAATTCGGAGTGCCAGCAAAACCGAGAAGATGGCGGACTAGTGTCCTAAAGAACCATCTTAAGTAGTGCATGCTTTGTTTTTTCTAGACTTGGGGGAAAAGGAGGGGGCCCAGAATCGCAGACCACTGGGGGCTGCGCCCAGGAAAAGTTGTGAAATCTCTTTATCTTTGGTTAATGGTGTCCCTGTTCCTTTAATCTTTAACAAAAAATAGTTTGCATGCATCCACTTTTCCCCCAGAGTTAGTCTCAAAAGCTGCATACTTGTCGTTCCTATGTTATATCATTCAGTGTTTTGAAATTATTCTATCCTATGTGCAAGTCAGAGACCTTATTTTAGTCTAAAATGAAGTTAGCCTTTTGCCATTTCACTGTTACTTAATGAGCCCAATACTTGCTGCTTTCTCCTCCTTTGTGTAGATTGAAGCCTGAAGCTTGCATTCTGAAAGAACACAAAAGACAGGGGCTTAGTGTGATCCCCGCCAGTTCAAAACTTTGCTAGTTTGACAATGAAGATTTTCCAGAGCTTTAGAATCAGAAGGGCAGGAAACTACACCTCTCCCATGACATAAATGCTACATTTCATAAGGAATGAAGGACACAGAGTGGACACAGTTGAGGAGAGATTCTGTAAGCTGGAAGATAGATGTAAGTAAATTTTCTTGAATTCATCATAGAGAGACACAAAGATGGAAAATATAAAAGAGAAGTTAAAAATTATGCATAAGCCAGGCTCGGTGGCTCAGCCTGTAATCCCACGCCTTTGGGAGGCTGAGGTGA
>NW_007255931.1:68610-76081 GCF_000164805.1 Carlito syrichta | reverse complement strand
ATGAGCCTGCAGGTTCGAGACCCGCCTGGGCAGCAAGACCTCATCTCTACAATAAATCAAAAAATCAGCCGGGTGTGGTAGCACATGCCTGTAATTCCGGCTACTCAGAAGGCTGAGGCGGAAGGATCACTGGAGCCCAGCAGGCGAGGCTGCGGTGGCCGGGAGCGGCCACTGCACTCCAGTCTGGACGACAGAGTGAGACTCCAACTCAAAAAAAAAAAATTATGCATAATAGAAAGAGAAGACACAATACATGTCTAATCAAAGTCCCAGAAGTAGTGAGTTGAAATAACAGAGGAGAGAGAATAAATCACTGAGACTATTTCAGAATAAATAAAAGATACCGATCCCAGATTCCGTATATTCAGAGAATGCCAAGCATAATAATTAAAAGGAAAACCATGTTTATATACATCATTATGTTTATACCTGTTGTGTCTGTTGTTAAATGGCAGAACACAATAATCAAGAAAGATCTTGAAAACAGTAAGAGAAAGAGAGATTACCTACAAAGAAGGTACAATTGACTTCCAATTACAACAGAAGAAGCCAGTAGGCAGTGGAATAAATATTCACAAATCTAACTCTTTAGTTAAAGGACAAAGCTTGTCACACTGAATTCTTAAAGATCTATCCAATGACTGTGTACGTGAATCACACCTAAGCATAAGAACAAACCATGGTTGGGAATAAAAGCAAGAGAAAAAAATACAGGCAGTCAAATAGCAGCCCAAAGAAAATTGGCAGATCTATGTATATTATTACCGGATTAAACAGACTTTAAGGCAAAAGACTTTACTAGAGATGAAGAGGGTGTCAAAATATTAGTTAAAACTTCAATTCACCAGAAAGATATAGCAATTTTAATTTTGGATACACTTAATTGCATAGTTTTTAATTGATGAAACTCTGAAGAGAAATATAAAAAACCACAATCAAAGTGGGAGATTTTGGCACATATCTCTCAATAATTAAAAAATCACACGAACATCAAGAGCATAGAAGACTTGAACAACACAAATGGCAAGTCTATTCTAATGGCCATATAGAACACTTCACCCAACAAATGGGAAATACACATTTGTATCAAGTTCTCATGGGACATTTGTAAAAATGAACTCAAAGCATTGACCAAATCTTTATACATTTTAAAGATTTGGTATTATTCAGATCATATTCTATGACTGCAATGCTAGCAAATTAGAAATAAAAGCCAAAAAGATAATTTAAGAAGCTCATGTTTATACATGTTGACACTTCGAAATAATCCATGCACCAGAAAGAATGGGTATTTTGAAAAATGTGTTAAAGCTAAAAACAGTAACTAAATTGAGCACTAGCCAAATTTTCATTAAAAACTCATACACAGACACACACACACACACACACACACACACATGTATAGGTGTATATATGAGATACAGTCAGAAAATTAACTTCCCAAGGATACTTAGGAAATAATTTTTTTTTTTTTTTTGAGTTGGGAGTCTCATTCTGTCACCCAGACTGGAGTGCAGTGGCTGCTCCTGGCCACCGCAGCCTCGACCTGCTGGGCTCTGGCGATCCTTCTGCCTCAGCCTTCCACGTAGCTGGAACTACAGGTGCGCACTACCACGCCCGGCTAATTTTTTGATTTATTGTAGAGATGAGGTCTCGCCTGCCCAGGCAGGTCTCAAACCCGTGGACTCAGGCAATCTACTCACCTCAGCCTCCCAAAGTACAGGATTACAGGCTGAGCCACTGAGCCCGGCTTAGGAAATAATTTTTATTCAGGATGAGGGAAAGTAAAATTAGGTTATTTATCAAATAAATGAATTGGCAATGTCACAGGGAATGAATGTTATGTTTGTTGGCCTGTTGACTAAGTTTAGGCCGGGCTCTGTGGCTCAGCCTGTAATCCCAGCACTTTGGGAGGCCAAGGCTAGTGGATTGCCTGAGCCCATAGGTTCGAGACCAGCCCGGGCAACTTGGGGTGTGGTAGTACTCACCTGTAGTTCCGGCTACTTGGAAGGCTGAGGCGGAAGGATCGCTGGAGCCCAGCAGGTCGACACTGGGGTAGCCATGAGTGTGCCACTGCATTCCAGCCTGGGTGATGGAGTGAGACACCAACTCAAAAAAATAAAAAAAGAAAAAGACTAAATTTATGTTCAACGTATTCCTAATATAATTTAGTATTAATTAGTACCATGGCTTCTTGTTTGGGGATTATTGGAAAAGTTAGATAAGGTATATAGACTGTGACAGATAGTAGTTATAAACTGTTAGCAAAGTACAGATTGTAGGTATTACTTACAAGGATTCTTTTACATTTAGAACTGAACCATAAAAAAAATACTACATAATAAACGAGGTATTTGGAGTTACTCAGAAGGAAATTTATAGTCCTAAATTTATGTGATACTTAGAGGAAAATGCATAGCCTATTATGCTTATAACAGAAAAGAAGAAAGGCTAAAAATAACTAAGCATCCAAATTATACAGTTATGAAGTTTAAAAAATAGAGTAGACTTCCAATACAGAAGAAAGAATATAATAAAAGAAAAGAAATTAATTAACTAGGGAGAAATTTACATTATAAGTATCAACAAAACTAAACATTTGTCTTTGAAAAGCCTTAAGAAGTTGACGAATCTCTGGCAGGATTGCTTAAGGAAAAAAAGCAGACACTACAAATAAGCTATAATATAAGCTATAAATAAATATCAAGAATGAAATGAGACAAAACTATGGATGCAGGCAAGTTTAAGACTGTTATAAAAGAACAGTATTGAATAGCTTAATGGCAGTGAAAGCAAAATCATGAGAAATATTCAGATTTGTAGAAAGTATAAATTATCATAAAATGTAAAATAGAGATATAGCAGTTGAAATTCTACTGCCCTTTCTTGTCTGTCTTGTACGTTGTTCTGTTTCTAGCATCTGTCACATCATAAGGTCACATAATTAAATTCAGATACAGCAACTGTTAATATTTTGGTATATTTATTTATATATTTTAAAACGTTCATTGTATATTGATCTTTAAGTCTCAATAATACAGATCCCTTCATAGATATAAGATTTTAAAAATGATGAAAAGTAAAGTATAATGGCAGACAGCATCTGCTTTGTGACTTTTTACCATTTAAAAAAATGAGATGAGTTTTAAAGCAGCTAATCTTATCTAAATTTCCTTGGCAATGAAATGAACAATATGTTATTCATACAACTATGCTTTTGTGGAGAAAAGTGAGATTTTTCTAGCAATTCTTCTGGGACAGCATCCTAGGCACGTGGTATTTGATCATTATTAGCAAGGATTGGAATGGCATTGCTATTATTTTATGAAATTATTAAACAAAATTAGCAATTACTGAGGAGTAAGGAATATAGCCCAAGACCTCAATTTCCTGGTACACTGAAAGGTGTGGAAACAAAAAAGGGAAAAATAATAGGAAACATTGTAGGAAGATTTCCTCTGACCATACACCTCATTTGAAAACACACAATACATTTCTGGAGTTTAAAAAGAGTGGAGATAACCCATGAGTTCTTTGTTGTCACAACTTTACTGTATCCTCCCTTCAATAAAATAATTTTTCAAAAAACTCTCTTCAAAAAAGATACATGAATGGTATACATTTTTTAAAAAATGCTTACTTATCTGGAAATATCTTTTTGCTGCCTTCCCAAATGAAAGGCAACCTATCTAAGTAGAAACTTCTCGAAGACCCTTCCCTCTCATCCTCACAAGCTAGTTTTAAGTATTTTTTTTAGGTGTATGCTGACATGTGTAAAGGTATAAAGAATATTCTGAAAGGATACATACTAAATTTTCAACAGAAGTTACCTCTGTTAAGTAAGAGAGGTATTTTGAGTGTGTGCATACATGTGTATTGGGAATGGGCAGTGGTCAAAGACCCCAGCATAGTTACTTGTGATATTTTAATTTTTTTAAGCAAGAAGGGAAGGGAATGAAGCATTATCAATAAAATAAAACTTAAAACAGTCTTGGGTTTTAACATTTTCCCTTCAATAATTTATAGACACTGTTTTATTGCCTTCTGGCAATAAATTCAATACATTTCTTTAGTAATTTTTGAACGCATCGTTGTACAAAGGATATAACGATGAGAAAAATGGACTTCATGGAGATCACATCAAACTGGAAGAGAGAGACCTGATCAATCAATCACAAAAACCAAAACCAAAACAGAACAAATCACTATGGTAAATACTTTAAAAGGGAGATATGTATGAGAGCATGCCAAAGGAAAATGGTTTTGGTCATGAGCTTAGAGATAATTCCTTGAAGAAATGACTGTGTGAAGCTGGATGTTCCAGGGAGAGTGAGCTATGAGTGTAAAATTCCTGTGGAAAGAGTTAAGCATGGCACTTAGGAGGAAATGAAAAAAAGTTGGTGTGTGTTGAGAGCAGCAAGTGGAACAGAAGAGGCTGGTAAGAACCGATCTACGGAAAGTCTTGGAAGCCAAGTTAAGGATTTGGTTTTTATCCTGAGAGCCACTGGAAGCAATTGAAAGGCTTGGATGTAGCCAGGCTCGGTGGCTCAGCCTGTAATCCCGTGCCTTTGGGAGGCTGAGGTGAGTGGATTGCCTGAGCCTGTGGGTTTGAGACCCGCCTGGGCAGTGAGACCTCATCTCTACAATAAATAAAAAAATCAGCCGGGCGTGGTAGCGCATGCCTGTAATTCTGGCTACTTGGAAGGCTGAGGCGGAAGGATCGCCCGAGCTCAGCAGGTCAAGGCTGCGGTGGCCGGGAGCGGCTACTGCACTCCAGTCTGGGTGACAGAGTGAGACTCCAACTCAAAAAAAAAAAGAAAGGCATGGATGTAAGAATGACATATCAGATGTGTATTACAAGGAGGTCACTCAGGATACCATGTAGTGAATTGAATGCAGAGGAGCAAGGGAGGGAGTTAGAAGACCAAAGAGGTGTCAAAGGTAGTGGGCTGGGAGAGAGATGATGGTTGCTAGGCCTAGAGTGAGAGTGGAGAAGGGGGTATATTTGAGAGACATTTGGGAGTTAACATATACAGGACTCTGTAATCAATTGGATATGGGAAGTGAGGGAGAGGAATATATCAAAGACAACTCCTAGTTTCTGGATAAAGGTTCCTGAAACTCTGAATCTGTGGAGCAGATTTTTAAAATCCCAGCATCTCCTAATGTTCTTCTGGAGAACTTTATTTATAGATATGGCCTATCCTAGAATGTAATCCAGGAACACAAATTTATCTATTTTCTACCCTGTTTTTTTTTTTCGTGGAGCTACAATCACCAAATAAACCTGATTAAAGGAGAGAGCTAGTCGCCAGTTACTCAGGGCACAAATCTTGAAGAAAACTAAAACCATGGGTTCCATTATCCCAGAGGTTTTTTTTTTTTTTTTTTTTGCTTCTTGTATAACTTTTAATTAATATTAACTAAAAACAAACTGATATTCCTTAGAGTGAAAATAAAACAAAATCAAACAACTCTTGCTGGCACTGACCTACTTGTGGTTGAATATTTTTGTAATTTACACATACAACTAGCATGCCCTGGCCCTATTACCAGATGGATAACTGTCACCTGGATTCAGCAGTTATATTTAGCATATATATATATATATATATGGAAACTGAGTAATATATGACATAGTGCCACATGGCAAAGATTTTAACATGTCTTCACATTTTTTTAAACACTTTTCCCATTAAAAGATAGAGTCTAGTTCCCTTCCTCTTGAACACAGGCTAATGGCTTACTGGCTTGCTGCTGATAAATAGAATAACATGAGAGTGATGCTAGGACTTCTGAGGCTAGGAATAAAAGTTTCTGCCTTACTCTCTCTCTCTCAAGATATGTGCCTTTGGAATCCTAAGCCACCATGTAAGAAATCTGGATACTTGGAATCCGCCATGGTAGAAAGGCCATATGAAAAATGCCTGAGGAGTCATAGCCAGCTAGTCTTCCTAGCCCAGGCACCAGACACACAAGTGAAAAAAACCTCTGTGACAGCTGTAGCGCCAGCTCTGTCTGCAACTTCACAGGAGACCTTGAGTGAGGACTGCACTGCTGAGCCCAGTCAGCTCCCAGAAACGTGAGAGCCAATAATAAATTATTATTTGTCTCATACCACTAAGTTTGGAGTGATATTTTTATGCAGCAGAACTTGTTAAGAACCAGAAAATTAATTTTTAGTATAAAATTTAAATATGCCTGTCAAGAAATTATCTGGTCTAGGAAATTAAAAATTAAAATTAAAGAGGTAAAAGAGGTTTTAAGTGGGAAACATTTTTTTCCCAGCATATAAATGAGAAAAAAAATATAAACAAATTTCAAGTAAAACTTTGTTAGCTTTAGAGACACCATCTTAAATAATCTCTGCCATTTTTGTAGCTACCCAGGGATGGAAAGTTTCCAACTAGGCCAAAAGCTACAAAACATCATGCTGGAGGATCGCGGCAAGATGGCAATGAGGCAACCTGGTCTGTGAAACCCTCTGCAAAGAACTGCAATGGGTCTCTGGCTCTCGCCCGGGGGTTGTGGACCCCAAAATTGCAGCCTGCTCTTCATACGGAGCTCAGCGGTTTTCACCGCTGAGACATCGCAGCGGACTGGACAACCACTGCAGCGCAGACGCCGCCGCCGCCATCGCTGCCGCAACCACAGCCACCGCAGCCGCCGCCGGTAGCACATCACACCACCCAGGCCAGAGGCGATCCACGACTTCAGTCCTTGAAGCTCCTTCAGGAAGATCTGCTGGGATCGCTGCCACCTCTCCGGCGACTGAGATGTCCTGCCTGACCTGACTCCCCTGACTGTGCCCTGAGGCAGGCATCCTTCTCCAGTCTCTGTCAGTTCCTGTCCGGCCCCACCCCTTCTGGGGCAAGCAGCTGAGATAGCACCACCTGCTGGCGATTCAAGGTAACAACACCGAAACGGGAGAAACAAGCTTGAAAAAGACATAGGCCAGAGTGGTGAACAGAGGGTGAGCTGGTCTGTCCTTCACAGCAGACCAGGGGCAACTGACCCTAACTGCAAACTAATTTACCTGCTTGAAAAGAAAACTAGAAGTCAGAACTGAAAGGACATTGGACTTAAACGAAAAGTCTCAGAGTGTGCTTCATTGATTCTGTTAGTTTAATGACTTAACTCTATTCCTACTGTATTGTTCCTTTTTTTTTCTCTTCCTTTTCTTCTCTTCTCTTCTCTCTGTAAACCATATCTTTGTATAGAGGAACAGCACACCAATAAGGTGGTTGGTTAGCTTGTATGTTAGCATCACTATATGTTTTATTTTTATTTTTTGTATGGGAGTTGGTTCGTCAGTAGCTGTGGTCTATTATTTTTATCTGTCTCAGTATAGGTCTCTCTCTCCATTTGTTGGCACACATTTGTTTTCCCCCTTACTCCTCTATCTCTCCACCTCCCTCTTCAACCCACTGTCTGCTCCATTCTCTTCCCTCTGCTAACCACATTTTATTTC
>NW_007255931.1:66603-68574 GCF_000164805.1 Carlito syrichta | reverse complement strand
TGAGAAAACAGATTCTGGAACACAAACAATGAAGAGCCCCCAGAATGACTGGTTACATGCGACAAACCCAGACATCAAAACATTAATAGAGAGAATTTTAAAAATTGAGGAGAGACAAGAGGAAAATAGAAAGGAGCTGATGTCAGAAATGACAGCAGTAAAGAATACTGTGATGGAAATGAATAACAGACTAATAAGCATGGAAAGCAGAATCACCCAAGCAGAAGAAAGAATCTCAGAGCTCAAAGACCAAAACACAGAACTAACCCAAACTGTCAAAAGCATAGAAAAGAAGCTCAAAAAGACAGAACAAAACCTGCAAGAGATGAATGATCACTTCAAGAGACGAAACTTAAGAGTAATTGGGCTTCCCGAGGCAGAGAGAGAAACAGAAGCCACACTGGAACAAACATTTCATGAAATCATTCAAGAAAACTTCCCTCATCTCATCAAGGATGAAAAAATTCAAACACAAGAGATTCAGAGAACCCCTGCAAGACAACAAATGAGAAGACCAACTCCCAGACACATAATAATTCTCCTAAACAAAGTAGCTATAAAAGAAAAAATCCTAAAGGCAGCAAGAGAAAAAGGCCAGACTACCTACCAGGGAACACCAATTAGAATAGCAGCAGATTTATCCACAGAAACCCTTCAGGCTAGGAGAGCCTGGAGCCCTATCTTCAAAGTTCTAAAAGATAAACAATTGCAACCAAGAATAACCTACCCAGCCAAACTAAGCTTCATTAGTGAGGGAGAATTGAAATCTTTTCCAGATATCCAATCCCTAAGAACCTATGCTGCCACCAGACCACCTCTACAAGAAACACTTAAGAAAGTACTGAATACAGAAGAAAAAGAAAAAAGAACAACAACATTCTTCACAAGAGTACAGGCAAAAGATTAAAAACACACATGAGCCAACTCCAGAACCCAAAGAAAGACAACAAACAAACAGGAACAACTCTGTAAGAACCTTGTGACAGGGATCAACTCTTGCATTTCAATTATTAGCCTAAATGTGAATGGACTAAATGCACCACAGAAAAGACATAGAATGGCAAAATGGATAAAATATCATCAGGTAACAATCTACTGCCTTCAAGAGACTCACCTCACCAGAAAGGACACCCACAGACTCAAAGTAAGAGGATGGGAAACAAACTTTCAGGCAAACAGAATACAAAAGAAAGGAGGAGTAGCGATCTTAATTTCAGACAAAATACCTTCAAGCTATTAAAAATCAAAAAAGATACAGAAGGCCACTACATAATGATAAAAGGCTCAATCCATCAACAAGAAATATCTATCCTAAACATATATGCACCCAACATAGGTGCGCCAACTTTCATAAAGCAACTTCTAGGAAAACTAAAGAAAGATATTGACTCTAACACCGTCATAACTGGGGACTTTAATACTCCACTCACAACCCTAGACAGATCATCAGGACAAAAAATCAGCAAGGAGATCCAGAACCTCAATGTCACTTTGGACAAATGGACTTAATTGATATCTAAGAACACTCCATCCAAAGACCACAGAATATGCATTCTAGTCGTCATCACATGGAACATATTCTAAGATCAACCACATAATTGGCCATAAATCAAGCATAAGCAAATTTAAAAGGATCGAAATTCTACCATGCACCTTCTCGGACCACAGTGGAATAAAAATAAACATTGACACCAACAAAGCCCCTCCAAAACCCACAAAGACATGGACACTAAACAGCATGATGCTAAACAACTCCTGGGTCAATGATGGAATCAAAACAGATATCAAAAGATACCTGGAAACAAATGAAAATGAAGAAACATCAAACCAAAATTTCTGGGACACCTTGAAAGCTGTAGTAAGAGGGGTATTTATATCCCTACAAACACACATGAAGAAAATGGAAGGAACAGAAATTAACAACCTAACAAGCCACCTAAAGAAGCTGGAAAAGCAAGACCACAAAAACCC
>NW_007255931.1:65120-66249 GCF_000164805.1 Carlito syrichta | reverse complement strand
AAAAGCCCAAATGCAGGACATAGAAGACAAAAAAGATAATATAAAAAAATTAATGAAACAAAAAGCTGGTTCTTCAAAAGGATAAACAAGATAGATGGTCCCCTAGCTAGACTGACCAAGAAAAAAATGAGAAAAAAATCAAATAAGCACAAACAGAAACACAAAATATGAAGTCACATCTGACCCTGAAGAAATACAAAAGATCATTAGAGACTACTACGTACACTTGTATGGAAACAAACTTGAAAACCTTAAGGAAATGGAGGACTTTCTGACATCACACAACCTACCTAGATTGGAACATGAAGAAATTGAGACCCTAAATAGACCAATAACAATCAAGGAAATTGACTACGTAATAAGAAAACTTCCTACAAAAAAAAGCCCTGGTCCAGATGGCTTTCCAGGAGAATTCTATAAGACATTTAAGGAGGAGCTGATACCAATCCTACTGAAGGTATTCTAGGTGATTGAAAAAGATGGAACTCTCCCCAAATCATTTTATGAAGCCAACATCACATTAATACCTAAGTCAGATAAAGATTCAACAAAGAAAGAGAACTACAGGCCAATATCTTTGATGAACATGAATGCTAGCATTCTCAACAAGATCCTAGGAAACCGAATTCAGCAATACATCTCAAAAATCATCCATCATGACCAAGTAGGCTTCATCCCTGGGATGCAAGGCTGGTTCAACATTCTTAAAACCATAAATGCAATTAAATACATCAACAGATGTCAAAACAAAAACCACATGATTATATCATTAGATGCAGAAAAAGCTTTTGATAAAATCCAGCACCCCTTCTTGATAAAAACCCTTGAACATCTAGGCATACGGGAAACATACCTCAAAATAGTAAAAGCCATCTATGAGAAACCCAGAGCCAGCATACTCCTAAATGGACAAAAATTGGAACCATTTCCCCTGAAAAATGGAACAAGACAAGGATGCCCACTCTCACCCCTCCTGTTCAACATACTATTGGAAGTCCTGGCTACAGCAATCAGAGAAGAGGAGGCAATCAGGGGTATCCAAATAGGAAAAGAGGAAGTCAAGTTATCTCTCTTTGCAGATGATATGATTGTGTACCTTGAAAACGCAAGAGAATCTATCAAAAGCCTC
>NW_007255931.1:54251-64968 GCF_000164805.1 Carlito syrichta | reverse complement strand
CCATCTTCCTAACCAGAGACGTGAAAGACCTTTACAATGAAAATTACAAAACACTGCTCAAAGAAATCAAAGATGACACAAACAAGTGGAAAAATATCCCATGCTCATGGATTGGAAGAACCAACATTGTGAAGATGTCCATGTTACCTAAGGCAATCTACAAATTCAATGAAATACCCATCAAATTACCAGCAACATTCTTCTCAGACCTAGAAAAAACAACACAGGAATTCATATGGAAACACAAACGTCCAAGAATAGCCAGAACAATCCTCAGCAAAAAAAAACAAAGCAGGTGGTATCACATTACCAGACTTCAAACTTTAGTATAAAGCTACAATCATCAAAACAGCTTGGTATTGGTATAGGAACAGGCATATAGATCAATGAAATAGAATTGAGATTCTAGAAGCAAAACCTCAATTTCTCAACCAACTCATCTTCGCCAAGGCCTCCACTACCTACCACTGGGGAGAGGACAACCTATTTAGTAAATGGTGCTAGGAAAACTGGCTGACCACATGAAGAAGATTGAAACAGGACCCCTATCTATCCCCATGCACAAAGGTTAACTCCAAATGGATCCGAGACCTAAATGTAAAACCCCAAACCATAAGAACCTTAGATAATGAAGGAAACACCCTCATGGAAATAGGAACTGGCATCCAATTCCTGAACAAAACCTTAAACCCCCAGATCATAAGAGAGAAGAGAGATAAGTGGGACCTTACTAAACTGACAAGCTTCTGCAAGGCCAAAGAAACCATCAAGAGAGCCGAGAGACAACCTACAGATTGGGAAAAAATATTTGCCAACACCAGGTCTGACAAAGGCTTAACATCCTGGATCTACAAGGAACTCCAACGTGCTGAAAAGAAAAAAACAAACAACCCCATTATCAAATGGGCAAAAGATATGAACAGACACTTCACAAAAGAGGACATCCGAGCAGCCAACAGACACATGAAGAAATGTTCAACTTTACTAATCATCAGGGAGATGCAAATCAAAACCACACTGAGATACCACCTAACTCCAGTCAGTATGGCAATTATCAACAACTCAAAAAAATAACAGCCGCTGGAGAGGGTGTGGTGAAAAGGGAACACTTCTACACTGTTGGTGGGAGTGTAAACTAGTGCAACCTCTGTGGAAAGCAGTGTGGCGATTCCTAAAAGCTCTAAATATCAACCTCCCATATGACCCCATAATCCCCCTACTGAGAATATACCCTGAAGAACTCAAATCACTCTATAAAAAAGATACCTGCACACGTATGTTTATCGCAGCATTGTTTACAATAGCAAGAACCTGGAAACAACCATGCTGCCCTTCAAAAGAGGACTGGATTAAAAAAATGTGGTACATATACACGATGGAATACTACACAGCCATAAAAAAGAACAAAATCATGAATTTCGCAGCAACCTGAATGGAACTTGAGTCTATAGTACTGAGTGACCTCTCACAGAAACAAAGATCCGAGTATCACATGTTCTCACTCATATAATGGACCTTGAACATCCAATGTAATACTATAAGAAAATGACTGATGGTACTGGGAAACTATGGGGGGATGGAATTAACAGTAGCAAATATCTGTCTGGGGAAGGGGAAACACCTCTTATGAACAGGGTGCCTGAATGCAACGTAATTGTACACCTAACTCTCAACTGTACCCCACAAAACCATAATCAAAAATATTGATTTAAAAAAAAAACAACATCATGCCATAGGTAACACGTAGCCTAACCACAAGGCTCCTCCCAACTTACATAACCACAAGCCTTAGTTAGTCCCTAGCAACACTAACCGCAAAATTTTCCCCTCAAGTCCTATAACTGCCCTGGCCTGTGAGCGGTGGTCGGCTTCAGTCTCATCTGAAGTCTCCTCCGCAGGTTTCCTCCTTGGAATAAACCTGTGTTTCCTGTTAAGCCACCTGTTTTCCATCTCTCTTTTCGTATCTGCTCTTTATCTTAACCTCACAGACTTTATTATATCTTTATATGTTTAATGGATATGTAAACTAATAAATGTGTAAGTAGCTTAAAAACATTTTTGATAAGCTAAAATGTTAATTTTGTGTACCTCGTAGATTCCTTATTTGAATATTAAGAATGAGTTATATAATTTTGAAGTAGAATATTAATTTTTTTCCATCTCCTCTATCTAAACAAATGTGGGACAAATACTTCAGAAATATGTGCTTGAAGGGTTTACCAAAATATTAAACTTCCTTTTGTACTTGTGGAAAAGATGGAGAAAGGAAGAGTGTCCTGGTGCAAGGATATTTATGTTCCTGGTTGAAACAGACCCTGGGTCCTGGAATCAGGATACAGGATGGAGGAGGAGGAGGAATAGCTATTATTTTTCAGATGGTTATGGTTGCCAGGAAGAGAGAAATGAAGCATGAAATAGATTCATTTTCTCTGTCTAGCTTTCTATAGTTAGTAAAAATACCGCCCATATTTTGACAATTTTTTCCATCATCATTTTCATTATCATTGGGAGTTCTAGTATCTGTATTTTAGTGGGAAATTTGGAGAGGTTGCACAGAGGCTGCTAGTTGTGATTTAAATTGGAAGCCCTCATGTCTCTTGCATAAGAGTTAACACATTACCCACAAATGGGGTTTTGGCTACCAGATACAGAAGAGGCTGGCAGCAGGGAGTGTAAAATTTCAATGGCCTAGAGTGAAGAGGGGGGAAAAAAAAAGAAAGAATGGGACTAAGGCTAATGGAACCCCCTAGCAATCCCAAAGAGACAGGGAGATTGAGCAGGGCCACTAACCCAAATATGGTGGTGCAACTCGGGCAGAGCCAAGGGGCTGGATGAGGCTGAAATTCAACCCAAGCTTTGTTGTCCAGCCTTTGCTCTGTCTAAGGGAGACTCTTATTTGGCTCCCCAGAGGAGATATATTTTGTTAATTTACACAAAGGCGCCTTATGGGCTAGCAGAGACTCTAAGTGTGTACACTGGTAGTATATGTGTGTGTGTGTGTATGTGTGTGTGTGAGAATGTATGTATAGGAGTACATACATTTATAGATGATGAATGTAGGGTAGATGAAGGTGAGTTCTCAGAGCTTGTAGTTACTTTCTGGCCAATGACTTGGGAGGTTTGTACTTGTTTAAGCTGCTAGGCTTGGGTTTCTTTTACATGTTACTGTGACAGAATACATACAGATAAATATTCTCTCTAATCACATACTTTCTGTTAATTTCTGCCTCCATACTTTCCTTCAGTTCCCTTGATTTCTCCTCCTCGTCCTGCTTATGCCAATCGTGCCTGGTGCATTGTATGTGCTCAATCAATTGTAGCCATTATCGTTTGATAATCAAGTCAAGGGTTGCAGAGGAATTTTCTTTTAAAAAAAAGCTTGGGCCTGGTAGCTCATGCCTGTAATTTCAGCACTTTGAGAGGCTGAGGTGGGAGGATCACTAGAAGCCTGGAATTCAAGACCAGCCTGGGTAATATAGCAAGACCACCTTCTCTACAAAAAATTAGCCAAGTGTGGTGGTACCTGTAGTCCCACTTGCTCAGGAGGCTGAAGCAGAAGGATGGCCTGAGTCAAGGAGGTTGAGGCTGCAGTGAGCTATGATCACATCACTGCACTCCAGCCTGGACAACAGAGTGAAACCCTGTCTCAAAAAAAAAAATGCTTATCTTGGCAGATGACTACATGAAGAGAGATGAAGAGGATGTTTATCTCACGTTAGTGTCATTTTGATGCAACAAATGTAACCTTGGGTTGTCAGCATCTCTTAAAAGCAAAAAAAAGTGTGCTATACTTTGCTATTCTAAGACAGGAATAGCACAGCCAGAAGGAAATAAGTCCCTTCTTCTGATGAGAGAAAACTCTAAGGAAAGAGAATGAGACCCGGGAAAGGTCTGGGACTATAGAGGATAGGCGTCCTTCCCTTGGGAGCCACCTGAGACCTCACTGATCCCTCTGACCAGCAGCATCCTGGGGTTCAGATTTCCTTCCTGGAATGAAAGGGTCCATGTCAGGCAGGGGAACTCACTCCGACTATTCTTGGTTGTCTGCCGCACTACAGTGAGTAGACTCCTGTTTAAACATCCTATTGGATGCTTGAATTGGGGAGCAGTTAGGTCAAATGATTAGCCTATTTCTGGATCTGGCTCTGTGGTGAGGTATCTGGGAAGCTACAGAACCCTGAGTTCTGTGGAAAGTGAACCCCAGGAATTCCTAGAGCCATAAGGCTCTGTACACGGACTAGACCAAAGATAGATGGGAACCAGAAATCAGAAAAGCCTCCTAGGTTTAGTATTACTACACTGCTATCTCCACAAAGAATGCCCCTCTATCTGATTTCTTTCCCCACCCCCCTTTTTTTTTGAGATAGTATCTTGCTCTGTCACTCAGGCTGGAATGTGGTGGTGCAATCATAGCTCACTGCAGCCTCAAGTTGCTGGGCTCAAGCGATCTTCCTGCCTCAGCCTCCTGAGTAGCTATTTTTATTTTTTGTAGAGTCCAGGGGTCTTGCTATCTTGCTGATCTCAAATTCCTGGACTCAAGCAATCCTCTTGCCTTGGCTTCCCAAAGTGCTGAGATTACAGGAGTGAACCACCATGTTTGGCTCTGTCTGCTTTTGATGTCTCCTCATTCAGGAAGTCCCTTTCATGTTCTGTTAGGGAAACACAATCCAGGCCCATTTAAAGCAGAAACCAATCCCTAGGTAACCTTACATAGTTTTTTTGCACCATCTGTGCTGCTGACTTCACTTTGCAAATGCATCGCTTTTGTTACAGATGGGTTTTCCAAAAGAATGAGGGGGATCACTTGAGTTCCTAAACTAGGGAACCCAGGGAAGGTGATTTCAGCAAGGCCCCTGTGAGGATAGCTGTTTTATGACACCAAGCAGACCAGACTTGCCGCCAAGTGGCTGCCCCTGATCCTTCACCAAGACGTGGGGTCCGGTAGTCCCAGATTCCTCAGGGAAGAGCCACCAAAGTCCTTGGGAAGGGTATAAAATGTGAGTGCATGACTTCTCATCTGGGTTGAAGACTCTCATGACCAGAAGATAGCCAGGCTGGGGTATGACACTGACAGACCCCCTCTGTGTCCTCTGGGCCAGGATCAGCTTCTCTGAGAGCCGTGACACCCGATTGTAGACGGAGTGAGGGGAATGGTGTTAGGAACTGCCTGTCACTGATCTCTGACTTGGGTGCCATCTGGGTGAGAGCCGAGAAATGTCCTCTCTCAGGGGACTAGAGAATCTATGCTGAATGAACTTTTAGAAGCCTAAGATGTGGGCTCTGGACATTAACAAACGCTGTCACAAGCCAACACGTATTTCTCATCTCAATTAGAGTCTCACCTGTCTTTGGATTCCAGTTACCCCAGCTGCTGGCAGTGTTGTCATTAGCTGGAGGCTGACAGGGCCCCTGGAACTGAGCCTATTAAGAATAAATGAACGTTGAGTTCAGACCCCCTAGGGGTTTTGCTTTCTGAAACTAGGCACAAATAAAAACTCAGCTGCCTAGGCTTTGCATTATTATATTTTCTGGGTTATCTTGGTCTCTGGAGAATGTGCTTTATGCATTTCTAAGTTGTTTGTTTTGTTTTTAACGGAAGAGATCAAATTTTAAGCAACCCTCAATTATCAGAGAACCTTCCTTTAAAACTGGAGTTCTGGACAGCAAGATGACTATTTTAAAATACTCCTTTCACAGTCAATATATCGCTTCTCTGAGCCTTGAGCCTGGCTGCTGACCACAGTTGTGCAGACACAACTTTTGCTCCAGTTAGCGGCTGTTGAGTCCAGCACAGGTATTGGCTGGGAAATGGTTTCTGATTTTCCTGCTTCCTCATCAGCAAAAGTGACAGCTAAATTCCCGTTGCTGAGGCTTTATTACTTTTGAAGATGTGGGAGGCAGAGAGGAGCACAGCTGGGCCCCTCATCCCTAGTGGAGTTTGTAGGACTGGCAGATATACGCACCGCCTTTTGACTGTTCACTGAGAACAATATCGTCTGGAAGTGATGGTGAGAGTATAAAATTTGAAAACCCCTGGTGTTTCAGATGAGAGTAAACACATCTGAGGAGTGAGTGCCAGGGCTCAGCATTTTCTCAGTAAAATGTGGTCTAAAAGGCCAAGGGACGAACTATTTTAAGAAACTCTGCAGTGGCAGGGAGGCAGGCATGGTGGGTTGTCATGATTGGACAACTTACCTGGTACGTTTGCGTATCTTCTACTTTCTTGGAAACGTCACAACCAAGAGGCAGCAGAGCTTGGTCTGAGGAAACAGTGACATGGACATAATTACACATAATGTGATGTTTCTTGTTATGTGTATTTATGTGGGCAGAAGGGACCAGAGAAAGGTTTTCTAGGCTCAGGCCTTTATTGAGTAATTATTTTGTGACTATAAGCCCACGTGTTTCTAGTTCCACAAATGAATATTTACTTCAAAATATCTCTATTAAGGCAAAACACAGCACTTTTCCAGGAAGTGCTCAACCACTCTTCTTTGTGTACCCTTGCTCAAGATGGTAATTTACCAAAAGAGTGTAATTATGCAACTGAAAGTCTTTAAATTGGATTGTGAAGGGAAGTGCTGTGGAGTCTCTCAAAATAGGCCAAGTGTAAGTAGAAAGTAACAAGACTGATATGTAAATATGCATTTACCTGCACAAAACGAAGGCAACGACTCTGAACTCTGGTTTCCTTCTTCTACAGCTTGACTCAAGGTAACTGAAGGCAGCCTCTGGCCACATTTTGCTAGAGCGTTGTTTTCTCTATTTGGGGTCACAAGCTCTCATTGAGAGTCCCTGTTGTTTCTTTTCTTTTTTCTTTTTTCTTTTTTGAGCCAGGATCTCACTCTGTAGCCCAGGCAGGAATGCAGTGGCACAATCATGGCCTTGGCCTCATGGGCTTAGGCATCCTTCCGCCTCAATCTCCTGAGTAGCTGGGACTACAGTTGCACACTACCATGCCTGGCTAATTTTTTGGTTGTTTTGAAGAGACAAGTTTTCACCATATTACTCAGGGTGGTCTCAAACTCCTGGGCTCAAGCAATCCTCCCACTTCAGCCTAAAAAGTGCTGGGATTATAGGCATGAGTCATCATGCTTGGCCCTGTGGTTTCTTGTTCACTTGTTTGTGATCTCTAAGGAGGAAAGGTCTTTTCTGATCTGGGGCTTGTTGATGGAAAGGGCAGTTTTCTTTCTGTATCCTCTCACTGCTTTTAGAATCCTCTCAGCTCCTGAACTGGAGTATTAATAGAGGTGCACAATTTCTAGCATTTTGTAGTCTTTTGTTCTCATATTTTCTAAGACAAGGGTGCTTCAGATTACCAACTTTCTCCTTTTTATCCAGAAATCTTCCCTTCATTCTTGTAATAATATTTCCTTCTCCCATTCTGTTGCTCATTTTTGAATAGGGAGCCAGGATGGGCCTAAAACTCTTCCAAATTTCTTAGTGAATCTTAAAGTACTGGGATTAACAGTGCTTTTGCAACATAGGCATTTCTGACGTGTGAGTTACATAGACATTCCAAAAGACTGTGATTTTCTTCAGATTAGTCACTTTAGGACTCCATGAATTTATTCCAATAACAAAACCATTGCTCAAAATGCCCACACATTTCTTCTTCTGGAATTGTCCCCCAAGCTAGTTGGCAAGTCATGTGAGAAAACCTGTCATAAAGTAGCACACAGTCCCACCTTTTTTTTGATCAAAGCCAGTATTGTACAGCTGGGTCACCTCCATTCAACTTTTATCTGTCAAAATGAACTTACTTTCTGTTTCTCAAAATCAAATCCATCTTCAAAGTATGAATATTTGCCAGCCACCATTGATGAAATTATAAAGAAAATGACACAGGCTATGAAAGCAATTCCTAAAATGAAGCTCCATAAATTGTTTTAAAAGACAGTAGTGTTTAACTAGTATGGAAACTCCCAAAGAGACTTTGTTGGAGCAAATAATATTTGTTTAGATGTGCAAGTTCTGATAAGTTGGTTAAAAAGAGAGTCTCGTTTGGCCTGAGAAACATGATAAGTTGTTTTAAAAAGATTGTTTCATTTGATCTGGTATATGAGATAAATGGGTCCAGCTCTGCCAGTGAACTTGGGCAAAGTGCTTAGAATCTCTAGATTTCAGATTCTTCACATTTAAAATGAAGGGTTTAGGTGAGATGATCTCCCAGGACTCTTTTAGCTTGAATACACTACAATTCATTCATCAAACATTTATTGGGCAATTACTGTAAATGTTAGACACTGTTTTAGAAAAAGTGATACAAAATCTTTGTCCTAAAAGATCTCAAACTCTAACCAGGTGTACAGGTAATATATAATTTTTATATCATCAATATCATCATATTATATACTCTCATATCTTATACAACATAACAATATTTGTTGCTGAGTAAACTGACTACCTGTTCACCAAACATTTTTCTTTTCTTCCTGGGACTCACAAGCTAGATTCTTTCCCCCCCAGATTCACTTGTAGTTAATTAGGTGCAGCCAAGTGACTGGAGTGTCACTAATCAGGTGTGGACAGAAGTGACATGACACCTCTGGTCTTGATTCATGAAACCCTGCCATGGATAAGTCTGCTCTCTTTCGCCGTCTATTGGCCAAATAGAGAAAACTTCATAGAGCCAGAAAAGTATGGAGCCTCAAGATGGACAGAGTCTGGGTCACTGTGTGACTGTATGGAACATAGGGCTCCCTCATCTATCATGCCAACCATCGCACTGTAATATGAGGGATAAATAGCATTTATTATGTTAATCCACTCCAATTTTTGCATTGATTGTTAGAATTGTTAGGTTACCTTGTTTAAGATATTTACCTCATAAAGGAAAGGCCTCATAAACTTAGATCACAGTAGTGAAGGCAGGTACCCATTATAAGGGTGCCCCAAGGGGGCTAAGGACTAAAGGGAATCTGAAGGTGGAGGAAGGAAGGGAGGGTACATGTATGAAAGGATAAAGTTATCATAAAAAGACAGGGATGGACCAGTGAGGAACAGACAATAGAGGTCTGTTAAAAAAAGGACAGACTGAGCGCAGTGACTCAAGCATGTAATCCCAGCACTTTGGGAGGCCAAGGTGAGAGGATTGCCTGAGCTCAGGGATTCGAGACCAGCCTGGACAACTTGGTGAGACTTTGTCTCTACAACAAATAAAAAATAAGCCGTGTGTGGTAGCGCGTGCCTGTGGCTCTAGCTTCTTGGCAGGCTAAGGCAGGAGGATCACCTGAGCCCAGCAGGTTGAGGCTACAGTGGCTGTGAGCATGCCACTGCACTCCAGCCTGGGCAACAGAGTAAGACTCTGACTCAACAAAACAAAACAAAACAAAACAGAATAGACTATAGTAGAGTAGTTAGGAGGTCTGTCAAAAAAAAAAAAGCCTGGCACAGTGGTTCGCACCTATAATCCCAGCATATTGAGTGGCTGAGGTGAGAGGATTACCTGAGTCCAGGAGTTTGAGACTAGACTGGAAAACTTGGTGAGACTTCATCTCCACAATTAAAAATAAAATTAGCTGGGAGTGGTGATATGTGCCTGTAGTTCTAATTACTTAGAAGGCCGAGGTGGAAGGATCACCTGATCCCAGGAAGTCGAGGCTGTGGTGAACTATGATGGTGCCACTGTACTCCAGCCTGGGCAACAGAGTGAGACTCTGATTCAAAAAAAAAAAAAGAAAGCAAACTTTTAAAAACGGGCTAGCCAGCACTTGTGGAGAGCGCGGCCTGAGCCAAGATGGCGCCCGGGACCTCTGCCAAGTCCCATGATTAGGCGCATGATATACCGCCGGGCCCTCCTTCACTGCGCACCGCGCAAGTGCAACGCTGCAGAGCCTATGAACTGCTGACACGCTGGTACGGGACTTGTGGGTGGAGACCAAGGGATATAAGTACGGGACAACGGGGAAGAAGAAGAAGAGAAGAAGCTAGAAGAAGTTAAAAGAAGCTGGCATGGTGTAAAGGCTGAATAAACCGCTTTGAGAAGAACACGTTGTTGTTGCCTCCTTCCTGCTGGTCAGGGGCGAGCGACAAGTGGTGGCCCGTACGGGGACCTCAGCTGTTCAGAACTCATCACGGACAGGGTGACTAGTCACAGGGTAAGTTCCCAGGTAAGTGGGACAAGCAAGGCTCTCGGTTGAGACAATAAGGTTCCCGGTTAACAGGGACAAGCTTCACAGGGTAAGTTCCCAGGTAAGTGGGACAGGCAAGGCTCTCGGTTGAGACAATAAGGTTCCCGGTTAACAGGGACAAGCTTACTTAGGACAATAAGGTTCCCGGTTAACAGGGACAAGCTTACTTAGGACTATGGGTAACACCACATCGGCGCAGACGCTTTAACAGGCTCTCAAAAGCCTGCTGAAAGTAAAAGGGGTGGGTCTGAAGCAGGAGACAAGATAGCTCAATTACTCCTTCTGAGCAGCTTACATGAGAAATTTCCTGCGGAGAACAAAGAGCGGGGAGACAAGGGGTTTGGGTCTACGGACGCCCCCCAGATATTTTGCTCATTAGATCTCAGCACCAGACCGGTGCTCAGAGTCACAGTTAATGGTAAGCCCATAGTTGGTTTATTAGATACAGGTGCCGATCGTAGCATCGTTAGCACCACAGACTGGCCGCCGGGGTGGCCCACACAGCAGTCAGACCAAACCTTAACAGGCCTGGGGTACGCCCAGATGCGGCAGATTAGTTCTCGCTTGTTGCCATGGAAAGATGA
>NW_007255931.1:38501-53075 GCF_000164805.1 Carlito syrichta | reverse complement strand
ATCATCAATTCCACCCGAGTAGATACTAAGCTGGTTAAAGGACTCATGGGATGGGTCACCACAATTGCATCTCATGTAAAGGAATGGGCAGGACTTGCGGGTCTTGGGATCTGTCTTGTACTTCTATGCCTCCCTTTTGTCCGGTGCATGTGTAATGCTCGGCAACAGCACAAGAAGGAGCAGGCCCTTGTGGTGTAGGCTCTCGCGGCCATGGAGGCTGGTCGATCTCCCCAAGTGTGGATTGGACTGCTAGGGAAGTAGCCAAAGACGGGTAAGATCCCCTGGGAACGTTACCAACCTAAGACAGGGGACAGGCCAGCGCTGCTTGTATTCCCAATGACGGGTAAGGAATGTTTCCGCAAGGGACAACCTAAGACAGGCATTCTCTCGTTCATAAAACAAAAAAGGGGGAGATGTGGAGAGCGCGGCCTGAGCCAAGATGGCGCCCGGGACCTCTGCCAAGTCCCATGATTAGGCGCATGATATACCGCCGGGCCCTCCTTCACTGTGCACTGCGCAAGTGCAATGCTGCAGAGCCTATGAACTGCTGACACGCTGGTACGGGACTTGTGGGTGGAGACCAAGGGATATAAGTACCGGACAACGGGGAAGAAGCTAGAAGAAGCTAGAAGAAAGAAGAAGCTGGCATGGTGTAAAGGCTGAATAAACAGCTTTGAGAAGAACACGTTGTTGTTGCCTCCTTCCTGCTGGTCAGGGGTGAGTCACAAGCACTTTTAGAGAAAGTGGGGAAGTAATGGCCAAATGGTCTTTATTTTATTTCTCCAGCACTTGCAGGACAATAGAAATTCTTTTGAAATCCCAAGAGTGAAGTCTGGATAACTGGTAAGAATGTTATCTGAAATGATGACTCTAAGACGTGATTGCCTACCAACCTGCAGTTCAGAATTTGAGGTGTAGTGGCCTAGAGGTTTCAAATGCCATTTGTTAGGGCTTAGGACAATGTTAACAATGTTAAAGATAACATCTGAGTGCTCAAATTCATCTAAAAGTCAGTGTATTTGGCTATTTTTAGCTCAGTTGTAAGGAAGATAGCACTAAATTCAAATTGATATTAAATTGTGGTAGGTAAAATAACGGCCTCCCAAGATGTCCACAGCTAAGCCCAGAAACCTGTGAACGTGTTACTTTTTGCAGATGTGAGTAAATGAAAGAAAGTGAATTACTTTTTGCAGATGTGAGTAAATGAAAGATCATCCTGTATTATCTGGGTGAGCCCATTGTAACCACAGGGGTTCTTACAAGAGGGAAGCAAGAGTGTCAGAGTCAGAGCAGGAGACCAGACAACAGAGGCAGAGGTGGGGGTGACATGGAGCCTTGCATCAAGGAATGCAGGCAACTTCTAGAAGCAGAAAAAAGCAAGGAGCAGAATTTCTCCTAGAGCTTTCAGAAGGAACACAGTTCAGTCAAATTTTGGACTTCTGACCTACAGAACTCTAAGATAATACTTCTGTGTTGTTTTAAGCCACTGAATTTGTAGTAATTTGTTATAGCAGCAACAAGAAACTAATACATATATAACACGCTGTGTGTTCTCCTCTGTTTTATCCATAAGTAATTTTTAGACTCTGCTATGTATGAGTCACTATTCTACCTAGTGCTGCAAAGGGAAAAGCAAGTTTTCGAAAAATTCTTTCCCATAGCTCTTGTGTTTTTGAAAAATATTAATTAATGGACTTCTACTATATATTTATACTGTAAGTTTTATAGAGTACATATATTACATATGTACATATGTACATATGCAGTAGATACCTACCTATACCTCAGGGATATTTATATTAAGAGCTTTACAAGTAATAAATTATTTTGTTCTCTCATATTAGGGTACTATTATTGCCCTTTCACTGGTGAGAAAACTGAACTGAGGGGAGTTGAAACTGCAAGAAGGACGGGTGAAATTCCCATTTTGGTAGCTTTTAGCCTAAAACCTGGCAGACCAAAGTTGGTTCTGTATGAACTGACCAAAACTCTGATAAGAAACCTGTATTCTTCCTGCTTTAAAGAGCCAGAGATCAGGAGCCCCACAGTGACTATAAAGTGAGACTAGACTTCTAGAGAGGGGAGAGTCAGAGCCCCAAATTCTGTCTCTAAATGCTGCTCCTGTCTGTAACTGACTCTGGAACCAGGCATGCCTGGGACAGACTCCAGGTATCTCAGTGGAGGTCAAAAGATGAAACGTTGCCCATGAGACAGAGTTCACAGGTTGAGCCAAATCAAATTAATTGACTGTTAAAACAAAGATAACATTCTTTGAATATAAAATATAAAAGTATCTGTACAACAGAATTGACAAGAGCCAAGACTCAATCCAAAGTTACTTGACATGTGAAGAACCAAGAAAATGTGTCCTAGCCTTGAGAAAAGGCAAAAACTGAGACCAGTCCTAGAAATTAGGACCAAACCAAAATTCACATGCAAGGATTTTTAAATTTTAGGTTATTATGAGTATACTGAAGGAAGGAAAATATATTTGCAATATTTTAAGAGAAAAATCTCAGCAGATAAATACTGTAAAAAAGAACATATGAAAATTCTAGAATTAAAAAAATCTAAAATTAAAAATTAATTGGGTAGATGTAACTGAAAAAATAAAAATGTCAGAGAAAAGTCAGTAAATGTGAGAAATGATCAAACATGAAGAGAGAAAAAGTTTGAAAAATATAAACATAGTCTCAGACATCTAAGGGTAAATAAACACAGTATGCTGTTATATATATGTATTCTGGAATAATATCTTTAAGTGCTTAAACAGATATATTGACCCAGAATATTATATCCAGTAAAAAAAACACCAAATATCCCAATTAAAAATGGACAAAGGACAAAGATATAAAATTGTAATTCCAAGGAGAGAAGAGAGAGACTGGGGAAGAAAAAATATTTAAGAATAGAATGACTGAAAACCTCCCAAATTTATTGAAAAACATGAATTTGGAAATTCAAGAATCTCAGTAAAACCATACAATAAACACAAAAATGCTCTGCCGAGGTACATCATGGGCAAACTGTTGAAAACCAAAGATAAAGAGGAAATATGGAAAGTAGCCAGAGAAAAATGACATATCAGAAGAAAAATGATTTGAATCATCATTCTCTTTTCACCAGAAATGAGAGAGACTAGAAGATAGTGGAGTAACATATTTTAAGAAGCTTTTTATTTTGAAATAATTTTAGACATACAGAAAAGTTGTAAAACTACTATAGAGAGTTGCTATATACCTTTCACACGGTTTCCCCTGATTTTAACATCATATATAGGCATTGTAAACTATTAAGGCCAAGAAATTAACATTGATATACTACTATTAACTAAACTACAGACTTTATTGAAATTTCTCTAGTTTTCCTCTTTCTGTTGCAGGATCCAATTCAGAAACCCCCATTATATTTAGTCATTGTGTGGTCCTTTGACAGGTCCTTAGTATCTCCTGTCTTTCAATACCTTGACACTTTTTAAGAGTATTGGTCAGTTGTTTTGTGGAATGTCTCTCAGTCTTGAATAGTCTGATGCTTTCTGGTAATTAGAAGTAGGCTGTGCATTTTTGGCAAGTATATTACAAAAGTGATGTTGTATTCTTCTCAGTACATCATATCAAGGAGCTTGTAATATCAATATGTCTAATTCCTGAGGATATTAAGTTAGATCACTTGGTTAGGGTAATGTTTCTTCATTGAAACGTTAGTATTTTTACCTTTATCATTAAACATATCTTGTGGGAAGATACTCTGAGACTATATAAGTATTCCGTTTCTCCTAAATGTTCACTAGTGTTTGTCTGTGACAATTTTTACTGGGGTACCTGCCTAATGGTGATTTTCTGGAATAATATCTTTAAGTGCTTAAACAGATATGTTGACTCAGAATATTATATCCAGTTAAAAACACCAAATATCCCAATTAAAAATGGACAAAGGACATTTCTCCAAAGAAGACATACAAATGAAAAGACTCAACATCATTAACCACTAGGAAAATTAAAATTAAAGCCAAAATGAGATGCCATTTCACTCCCACTAGGATGGTTATAATCAAAAGGATAGATAGTAACAAATGTTGGCAAGAAGATGAAGAAATTGACTGCCTCATATATTGCTGATAGAAATGTAAAATGGTGCAGCTGCTTTGGAAAACAGCCTGGCATTTTCTCAAACCACTAAACATAGAGTTACCGTATGACCCAGCCATTCCACTTCTAGGTATATAACCAGTTAAAATGGAAGCATATGTCCACATAAAAACTTACAACACAAATATTTATAGAAGCATTATTCATAATAGCCAAAAAAGTGGAAATAGCCCAAATGGTAATCAACTGATGAGTGGATAAATAAGATATGGTATAGTCATACAATGGAGTAATATTTGGTCATAAAAAGAAATGTCATTCTGATGCATGCTACAACATGGATAAACCTTGAAAACATTATGCGAAGTGAAAGAAACCAGACGCTAAAGACCACATATTGCATAATTCCATTTCTAAGAAATGTCCACAGTAGGCAAATATATAGAGACAGAAACTAGATTAGTGATTGCCTAAAGTTGAGGTGTTGAGAGTGCTGCTAAGGGACTGGGGTTCGTTTGGGGTGAGGGTAATGGTCAATATTCTAAAACTGGTTGTGGCAGGGGTTGTGCAACTCTGTGAATACATTAATAGCCATTTAATTATACATTTTAAATGAATGAATTGTATGTGAATTATATTTTAATAACACAGTTTTAAGAAAAAAGAACAATGGTGAAATAAAGAATTTTCTTTTCTTTTTTTGCTTCTAGGACCACAAGGCAAAAATAAGACATTTTCTGATGGAACAAAATCTAGGAGATTTATTGATTAAAAAAACTTGCACCATAAGATGCTACAGGAATATCTTCAGATTGATAATCTATTGTACTATATGGAAACTTGAATCTTTAGAAAGACACAAAGAACATCAGAAATATAAATAGGTAAATGTACAATATGATTGTTATTCTAATTCTTTAAAGTACAAAGAACTTTTTTTTTTTTTTGAGTTGAGTTTCACTCTGTCGCCCAGACTGGAGTGCAGTGGCCGCTCCTGGCCACCGCAGCCTCGAACTGCTGGGCTCCGGCGATCCTTCCGCCTCAGCCTTCCAAGTAGCCGGAATTACAGGCATGTGCTACCACGCTCGGCTGATTTTTTGATTTATTGTAGAGATGAGGTCTCGTTGCCCAGGCGGGTCTCGAACCCACGGGCTCAGTTTCTTTTTTTTTTTAGTTGGAGTCTCACTCTGTGGCCCAGGCTGGAGTGCAGTGGCACACTCACTGCCACCCCAGCGCCAACCCACTGGGCTCCGGCGATCCTTCTGCCTCAGCCTTCCTGGTAGCAGAACTACAGGTACGTGCTACCATGCCTGGCTCATTTTTTATTTATTGTAGAGACGAGGTCTCGCCAAGTTGCCGGGGCTGATCTTGAACCCACATGCTCAGGCAATGCACTCACCTCAGCCTCCCGAAGTGCTGGGATTATAGGCTGAGCCACTGAGCCCGGCCCAAAGAACTTTGAAAGCAAAAATGATAATGTTGTCTTATGGGATTTATAACATTCTATTATATTATAGGTCTTAGTGCAATAAAGCAAGTGCAAGAAATAAAGATATGAGGATTCTGTAGCTTGTTTGCATGAAAAATGCAGAAGAATTAGAATAATTAATTTAATAAAGTCACTATACAAAGTTACTTCATAAAAATCAGTTGTTATATACCAGCAACAGATAGTCAGAAGCGGAAGTTTAATAAACAATGAACGGGGAGACACCTCTTATCAACAAGGGTGCCTGAACGAAGCATATTTGTATACCTAACCCTTAACTGTACCCCACAATATCATAATAAAAAAATATTTATTAAAAAAAAGCAGTGAATGCCCTTCATAACAGCATTGTGAATATTGAATCTTCTGGAAAGCAGACACAGATAGATGTAGGAGTGCAAGACATGTATTAGGGGCTAACATCCATAAAAGATGAAAGAGGGAGCGAGCAGAACCTGGCAGAGAGAAGCTCAGATTATGATGCTGATGTCACAAAGTCTTGGTCAACTTAGTGAGGAGTTGCTCTGATGCAAAACTATCTGTGAGAGGCGTACCACATTGGGCAGAAGTGGCCAGACCCCAGTATCTTTACTGCGTCAGTCATCATCTGGGGATGACTCTCAAATAGCTTGGTTTCACCTCCAAAGATGAGGCACAGCCTGAGGGTGCTGCAGCTAAAGGCTCTAAACTCTCAGAACTAACTGCAACTTAACAGTAGATTCTTTTGTAAAGGGAGATCCAGGTGGTGCAACTCCACGACTGCCACAAGCAATAAAGCATATCACCTAACATGGGAACACATGGAATGAAAAATGTGCAAGACCTGGACACACAGTACTATTAAGGGAAATTAAAGAAGACCTAAACAAATGAAAGGGTTAGCATGTCCATGAATTGGAAGGCTCTGTATTGTGGAGATGTCAACTTGAATCACTGATCTGTGCATTCAAAGCCATACCAGTAAGTACTATTTTTCAAGTGTGTGGAAACTGACAAATTGATTCTAAAGTTTTATAAAAATTTAAATAATAACCAAGACATTTCTGAAGAATAAAACCAGGGGTCTTATACTACCAATAATTAAGATAGTAGGGTGTTGTTGACACATCTTCTGAACAAATGGCCAATGGAATAGAATTGTAAGTCTATCCCATTTTCCACATAATTTATAGCGTATTGCTGTTGAAAATAGTGGGAAAATTATCTTTCTGAAAATGATACTGGTCAAATTTGATATTCATATGGAAAAAATGAGCTTTACTCTTATAATACCATATGCAATGTGAGACAATCATCCAGACATAGACTCTTTAATACCTGGCTTCTTTCTGTCCCCTCCCTCAGGGAGCAGCCTCTGGCCAAGGCTGGTCTCTGAGGAACATGCATATTCCCAGCAGTGAGTCACAGGATGCAGGTGATCAAGCAGAGCTGAGAACAATGTGGATGACACCCTTGCTCACTGTCATTGTAAACACTGTATGGCAATTTGAATGATTAGTTTGCTTGCTTGTAATACTGCTTGCTGTATGTTTCTGTGGTTTGGATTCTTTCTTCACGGGTTGGCCACCATCGGTGCCTCCTGTAAGTTCTAATAAACCAATGTCTTTCCCTGCTGGTCCTCCTAGTGACTTCTTTGAAATAGGCACAGAACATTATGCACAAGCACTCTCAAATTTGGGGTTATTGTGTTACATATACAAATTCCAAGTGGACTCTAGTTGTAAATATGAAAGGTAAAATAATAAGACTTCTAGAAGACAACATAAAATAGTATCTTCGTGACCTTGGACTTGGCAAATATTTCTTAAGAGTATAACTTAAGAAGAAAAAGATTGATAAATTGGATTACATAAAAACTAAGAACAACCAAGTTCTCATACCCATAACACAGGAATAATTCTTGTAACTCAAAAGAAAATTCAATTTTTAAAAGTGGTCAAAAGACTTGAATGAGTACTTTGTAAAGAACATCTACAAACGCCCAATGAGAATACAAAAAGGTGCTTTTGTAAACCATCTATTTTTATTTTCTGTATTCTGAGACTTTGACATCTTGGAGCCTTGTTGACCCTGGAGGGACTGTTCCTCCTAGGATTAGCTAATTCCTGGAGATAGATTAAGCAATTTGTTTTTGCTTACACCTTTCATATGCAAGTCAATCAATCCTGAGCCCATTCCCCAAACTCCTCCTTCATGAGTCTCTAATATTCTGGGCTCATCATCTCAGCCTCAGGTACCAGACAACTAGGGACAGCCACCTCACCCACCCCGAGAGTACTGATATTATTCAAGCTAGCCAACTCTAAACCTGCTCACCTTGCCTCACCTGTTACTTTCCACAGAAACCACATTGAGGGCTCTTGCCTGGGTTTTGCCCTTCCTCTCCAGACTGACCTTGGTGCTTTCCTGTGTGGTCCCCTGCATGGTGTGCTGTGCCTCCCTTTCATAGGGATCTGTGGGTATGAAAACTATGTCTGTGTGTCTTTGAATAACTGATTAAAGCAAATCCCAGGTACTCTTAAAACTGTGCTTAACCTCATTGGAAAAGCAAATAAAAATCACAATTAGTTGGTACAACTTACCTACCAAAATAGGTAGTGTGAAAAAGATGTATCATACCAAGTATCTGTAATAATACAAAATACTTACAATATATGGAACAATAAGAACTTTTACATGCTTCATATCCTGTTGGTGAGTGTGCAAACTGGCACGGCTATTTGAGAAAACAGTTTGGCAGTAAAAATTGAAGACACACACACCCTGTGACCTACCATTTCCACTCCTAGATACACACACAACAGATATGCACAATATGTGCACCTAAATTCATGTGTAAGAATGATCATAGCAACATTATTTGTAATAACTCCCAATTAGAAACCACTCCACTGTCCATCAAGAGTAGAATGGCCAGGCATGGTGGTTAACACCTGTAATCACAGCACTGTGGGAGGTGGAGCTGAGAGAGGCTTGCCTGAGCCCATGGGTTTGTGACCAGCCTGAGCAACTTGGTGAGACCTTGTCTCTAGAAAATTAGCTGGGCATGGTGGCACATGGAAGGCTGAGGTGAAAGGATCACCTGAGCCCAGCAGGTCGAGGCTGCGGTGGCCCTGAGTGTGCCACTGCTCTCCAACCTGGGCAACAGAGTGAGACACCAACTTAAAAAATAAAAGAGTAGAATGAGTAAGTGTATAATGGTATATTCATATAATAAAATACTATGAGACAATGAAAATGAATGATCCACAGTTATGTACAGTGAATCTCACGGACATACTGTTAAGCAAAAGAAGCCAGACACTAAAGAGTTTATAGCATACGATTCCATTTATATGAAGTTCAAAAAGAGGCAAAACTCGTCTACGATGACAGAAGGTGGGGGAATAACTTACCTTTTGGGATAGATGAATTTTGACTGGGAGGACCATGTGAAAGGGAGGTTACTGGCATGTTCCCAGTGTTCTGTTTCCTGCTGTCAGGGATAGTTCCATAGGTGGGTTCACTGTGTGAAAATACATAGAACTGTACTTTTAGGACTGGTGTACTTTCTTTGTGAATGTTATACTGCAACAAAAAAGTTGAAAACATTCAATGAGCAGTTTTGAATAAGAATAAGCATTGCACAGATATAAATTTTATTGTTAGAAATACTTGTAGTCATTTATGAGGTAAGCTTGCTCTAGCAGGGACTCATGGTGCTGGAACACATGTGATGTGGACTTCCAAGCTACATTTTATTTTATGAGACTCCTTATGCCAAATGTTGTTTTGGCTCTTGGCTGAGTGTTGGTCATGAAGCTGTTTTGGTTATTACTGAAACTGGATGAAATTATATTTTGGGGCTCCCACCTGGAGAGCTGGTGGCTGGCTTAGGGTTGTGTTTTCCTCCGTGCCCTTGGCCAGGCACCACTTACTGATGCTACTGAATCTTGCTGAGTCCCTATTTCCTTATCAGTGGGATAGAATAATAACAGTAATTGCCTCACAGTGTTGTTGTGAAGAATCAATAAAATAGCATATGTGGACAGTTCAAAGCAGTGCCTGGCACCCAGTACGTGCTCAGTTGGTATTCATTATTATTATTTTCATTGTGTTTGTGTTCTGACATGTTTTTCAAGATTTATAATTTAGTTGTGTTTCTGTGATATGTGGACAGGAAATAGAGGAGGGATGCCATAAAGAAGAGTTTGGCTTGGGCAGTGGCTCATGTCTATAATCTCAGTGCTTTGAGAGGCTAAGGTTGGGGGGATCACTAAAATCCAAGTGTTTGAGACTAACCTGGGCAACATAGCAAGACTCTGTTCATACAAAAAATAATTTTTAAAAAATTGACTGGACATGGTGGCACATGCCTGTAATCTAGTTGGGAGGCTGAGGCAGGAGGATTGCTTGAGCCCAGGAGTTTAAGGCTGCAGTAAGCTGTGATCATGCCACCACACTCCAGCTTAGGTGAAAGAACAAGATCCCATCTCTAAAAAATAAACAAATAAAATAATATTAAATTAAATTTTAAAAATGTGAAGAAGCCGGGCTCAGTGGCTCAGCCTGTAATCCCACGCCTTGGGAGGTTGAGGTGAGTGGAGTGCCTGAGCCTGCGGGTTTGAGACCCACCTGAGCAACTTGGCAAGACCTCATCTCTACAATAAATCAAAAACTAGCTGGGCGTGGTAGCATGCGCCTGTAGTTCCGGCTACTTGAAAGGCTGAGGCAGAAGGATCGCCGGAGCCCAGCAGGTTGAGGCTGCAGTGGCCGGGAGCGGCCACTGCACTCTAGTCTGGGCGACAGAGTGAGACTCCAACTCAAAAAATAAAAATAAATAAAAATAAAATAAAATAAAAATGTGAAGAGGTGTGGGCATAGCTTCACCCATTCCACCATGACTCCAGGTTCATTCATTGAACCTGAGATTTATTTTTTAATTTTAGTTTTAATTTTTAATGAGCATCTGTTGCCCAGACTGGAGTGCAGCGGCACATCACAGCTTCCATGACCTCGACCTGCTGGGCTCAGGCAATCCTTCCTCCTCAGCCTTCCAAGTAACTGGATCTATAGGTGTGTGCCACCATGTCTGGCTAATTTTTTGATTTATTGTAGAGATGAAGTCTCACCAAATTGCCCAGGGCTGATCTCAAACCCCTGGGCTCAGGCAATCCTCTCACTTCTGCCTCCCAAAGTGCTGAGATTACAGGTGTGAGCCACTGCACCTGGCAGAACCTGAAATCTTTGATTGAGAGTGTCAGACTAAGTTGAGTAATAGTGTGTGGGTGATGATTCTTTGAACAAAGGGATCTTGGACTTACAGAGAGAGAAAGATATGCTGTTTCTACTAAATAATTTGATCTAAGCCTGCTGAGTAGTGGTCAGTACCATAGCCAAAGGGCTCGAGGCCACAGCTGAGGTGCAAGCTCAAATTAAAATTTATTTGGCCCAGACCTAGAAGCTCCTATGTTCATTTACTTGTCTGAAAAATAGACTACTCCTCAAAAACCACTGTGAACTCAGAGGAGATGTCCTATACCTGGGGTCAGAGCTATGCTGTAGTATGGATGTGGCAGTACTCACTGTCTATAAAGCACAGTAAAAGGTCATATAAATATGCTTATACAATAAGGAAGTCCCCAACATACAAACAGTTCTGTTCTGAGAGTATGTTTGTCAAGTTCAATTGTTTGAAGTCCATCAAAGTTAGCCTAGACACCCAACTATCACAATAGGCTATACAGTACTTAACAAGCCTGTTAACTATAACAAGCCTGTTAACTATAACAAGCCTGTTAACAAGCCTGTTAACTAATAGGCTATATAGTACTTAACAAGCCTGTTAACTTACTGAAAACTAGTAAAAAGAAATAACATAAAAAATAGATGTGTATTGTTAAAGTTTTTAACTTGAAGGTTCATATGTAGGGGACTGACTATAAAGAATGAAAACTGTCCAAGAAGCCAGGTGGGCTTCTGCATTACCTGGAATCATGCCCATCTCATCCTTACCTTGTCACTCCAAATGCTTCTGTTAACTAAGCTCTGAGGCTGGCCTGTCTTCTGCCATTTCACCCTAGTAATTTTCCAACTGCCAACCTCACAGACCAGGAGCTATTGTAGACTGTTTTACAAGAAGGTCCATAGACCAGCTGTGAGTCAGTTTCACTAAACTCAGAAAAGGTTAATGGAATCAGAGATGAAATCTCTAAGTAGCACATGAAATTTCTCCCTTCGTTTATGCATTCATGGTCTAAGATGAGACAACCAGAGAAAGAAGCAGGGTTACTGCAGTCTTAGGCTGAGATCTGGCTAAGCTGGCCACTGCAGCGCCAATTCCCTCTTCATAGCTTGCATGCTAACAGGAGACAAGTTCAAGGAGGAACCAGCCCAACAAGCCTGAACATTTATACCCAAACCTGGGGCAAAATTTTTTGACTCTCCATACCAGCACCAAAGAATTTGTTTACAACAGAAAGAAGAGTATCTTTCCAATATGCTTTTAGAGATAAACTACAAGCAACTTGGAAACCTGTACAAAGAAGTGTGGTTTTTTGTTTGTTTGTTTTTCCCTAATTGATAAAAATCCTCACTAGCTGGGCATCCAGAAAAAGGAAGACATGAAAACCTCTTGCTCTATGTCACCTTTTTCTTGCTACATTTTGATTTTCTCAGGCTGATTTTACATAAAATTAGAAAATAACCAAAAATAAGGTACATCTTACACTTTTTTGAGAACTTATTGGGAAGGTAGAGGTTTGCTGTCAGATAGATTTTTTTTTTTCTGTCACCCAAGCTGGAGTGCAGTGACACGATCACAGTTCACCACAGCCTCGACATCCAGGGCTCAGGCGATCCTTCCACCTCAGCTTCCTCAATAGCTGGGACTACAGGTGTTCATCACCATGCCTGGCTAATTTATTATTTTTTTTTCTAGAGATGAGGTCTTGTTATTTTGTCCAGGCTGGTCTTGAACTCCTGAGCTCAAGCAATCCTCCCACCTCAACTTTCCAGAGTGCTGGATTACAGGCATGAGCCACTGCACCCAGCCCTAGACTTTGTTTCAATCCCTGCTCTGCCACCTACTAGTTGTATGACCTAGGACAGGCCACGATGCCTTCTGCCCTTCATCTAGAAGTGAGGATGAGAACACCAACAGACAGATGACAAACAGAAGTCTCTAAGGCTGCATCCTAGGCCCTGCTTTCTAGGTGAGCTCGCTACGTCCCCACCTTCCATGCACCTCGGGCACGTGCACCTGCCTCCTCAACAGCTCTACCTGGGTATCTTGAAGAGATATCAAACTCCACACATCTAAAGTCAGACTCTTGACTTTCCCTGGAACTTGGTCCTCTTTCAGATTTTCTTACCTAAGAGCTTTCCTCCATCTATCCAGTGGTGAAACCAGAAATCTGGGAGCCCATTCTGGTTCTTTCCAGTCCCTCTCCTCACTGTCCTTCCCCATTTCCAGTCCACTACAAGCTTATGAATGTTAACTCCCTAAACCTCTGAAATCTGCCCACTTCTGCACAGGTCTGTTTTACTTCCCCACCTGCCCAATGTCCCTCTCAGTTGTTTACTCTGGATCATCAGCAGGCCTCTCTCTTCTTCTCTGTAGCCAGAGTGACCTTTTTGAAATGCTGATCTGATCGTGTCATCTGTCTGACTTTGGTGTCTTCTCATCGCTTTCAGGATAAAGACCAAACAACCACCCACTGGATACCAAGCATATTCCATGGATATAGGTGATCAGCCTCAACACTATGCAATATACCCATGTAACAATCCTGCCCACAGACCTCTTGAATTTAAATAAATAAATAAATAATTTAAAAAATCTTTACCAGGATCTCCAATGACAGCCTGCTACAGCGTTCCCTATAAGTTCAGCCTCATCTTTCCTCACACTCTCCATTGTCTACTGAGCCCCACTCCTAGGAAATATTATTTTAGGCAAGAACCACCAATGGATTCCATTCCATACCTTTTATCTTAAAGTAATTTTAGACTTACAGAAATGTTGCAAAAATAGTACAAAGAAGTCATATATACCATTGTCACATAGTTCTCAAATGCTAAATTTTACCACATTTGTTTAATCATTCTCTATTTTTTCTGACCTTTTTGAGAATATTTTAATAAGGAAACATATAAATATATTACAATTTTCAAATATTACAATTTCCCCCCCAAATTTCACCAGTTGTCCCATTTATATCATTTATAGCAACAGAAAAAAAAACAAATTCTGCTCCAGAATCCCAGATTCTACTTAGTTGTCATGTCTCTTTCAACTTCTTAATGTAGAACGGTGATGCAATCTTTCTTTGTTTTTTATGACCCTGACTTTTTGAAGAGTCTTGGCCAATTATTTTGTAGAATGTCTTTCAGTTTGGGCTTGTCTGATGGTTCTTCATGACTAGATATAGGTCTAAATTTTTGGTAGAACTGTCACAGAAGTGATTTTGTGTCTTTTTTGTGTATCTTATCAAGAGGCATGTGATATCATTACTGCTGATGTTAACTTTGATCATTTAAAATGAGGTCTGTCAGACTTCTTTTTTTTTCTGATTTGATATTTTTAATTTTAAAAGTGTGGGGTACAATTAAGGATTAGGTATACAAATATTCATTGTGCAGGTACCCTTGTTGATGAGGTGTGACCCCCCTTCCCCAGGCAGACATTGACTACCGTTAATCCCTCCTCCCTGTTCCCCTTCCCCCCAGCAGTTTCCAACTACTGTCAATCCTTTCTTATAGTATTATGGTAGTTCTTTAAGGTCCACTTATGAGTGAGAACATGTCGTACTCAGATCTTTGTTTCTGTGAAAGATCACTCAGTATTATAAACTCTAATTCCATTCAGGTTGCTGTGAAATTCAAGATTTTGTTCTTCTTAATGGTTGCATAATATTCCATTGTGCATACAAATCACATTTTTTTAATCCAGTCCTCTTTTTTTTTTTTTGAGTTGGAGTCTCACTGCCACCCAGACTGGAGTGCAGTGGCCACTCC
>NW_007255931.1:1427-38481 GCF_000164805.1 Carlito syrichta | reverse complement strand
GACTACAGGTGCACGCTACCATGCCCGGCTAATTTTTTTGATTTATTGTAGAGATGAGGTCTTGCCTGCCCAGGTGGGTCTCAAACCCACGGGCTCAGGCAATCCACTCACTTCAGCCTCCCAAAGGTGCGGGATTACAGGCTGAGCCACTGAGCCCGGCCCCAGTCCTCTTTTAATGGGCAACATGGTTGGTTCTATGTTCTTGCTATGTCAGACTTCTTCACAGTAAAGTTATAATTTTTCCTTTTGTAATAAAAAAAAATTTTGTAGGAAGATACTCTGAGACAATGTAATAAACTTTCATTTTCTAATAATGGAATCCATTGATGATTCACGTCTGAAATAATATTTCCTATGGGTTACCAACTGATGATTATTTTATTTTATTTTTTAGTTGGAGTCTCACTTTGTCACCCAGACTGGAGTGCAGTGGCCACTCCCGGCCACCGCAACCTCGACCTGCTGGGCTCCGGCGATCCTTCCGCCTCAGCCTTCCAGGTAGCTGGAACTACAGGCACACGCTACCACGCCCGGCTAGTTTTTGATTTATTGTAGAGACGAGGTCTCGCCAAGTTGCCCAGGCGGGTCTCGAACCCGCAGGCTCAGGCAATCCACTCACCTCAGCCTCCCAAAGGCATGGGATTACAGGCTGAGCCACCGAGCCCGGCTGATGATTCTTTTATAGATTCAAAAATGCCATGCTCTCTTCTGCCCCAGAGTCTTTGCACATAGTATGTCCTCTGCCTAAAATACTTGTGCTTGTCAACTGATTGACTCTCATTATTTCTTTAGGACCCAGACCAAATGCCATTTTCTCAGAGATGTCTTCCTTGGCCCTCTCCCCATATAAGGTAGGTTTCCCATTTAAGCATTTTTATGACCTCATATGGTGCTTTGTAGTTACAATTTTTATACTTATTTATGTGATTATGCTGTCTGTCTCCTCCACTAGGCTAGAAATCCCATGAGTGTTTGTTTTTGTGCACTATTGTGCCTCCAATGCCTAGCACAGTTCCTGGTATACGCAGGCTGCTCACTAAATTTCATTGATTAAAAGAATGAATAAATGGACCTCACAGAATTCTCATGAGTATTAAACAAAATAAGATACATAACCTTCCCAACATGTAGTAGAATCTTAGTAAATATTGGTGTTCTCCACATCCTTCTCCCCTCAACTTGAACTAGGCTTTTTATAACAGGCAGATATCTTACACCGAACAAAAGTTTATCGCTGGAGGTGACCTTGTACTCTCTAAAGACTGATCTTTGCTTGAACTTTACTAACTCATCTTTAGAAGAAAATTGATAAAGAACAACTCAAACTACATATAAGGCTATACTTCCTTTCTTATCTGCAACATATACTGAAATGGTTTCTGCTCACCCATTTCTAGAAATTAACCCCCTCCCTTCCACTCTCTTTCAAGGTGACCCCCAGTTATTTATGAGAGTTCTGCAGACAGTTGACTCCCATGAAAGGGACTTGTCTCTTAGGGTCTTCTAATCTGGTCTTTTTGCCCTGCTGTCAGGGAGCCTCTGGGGCTCCTGATCTCATGAGAGAGCCATTCTGCTTCCTTGATACCGTTGTCTTCCATAGGCAGCCTCCACTGATGTCCTTTCTCTGGCCTGGAGGCAGGGGAGAGCAATACTGGTCTCCTCTTGTCTAAAAATATCAAAACAAGAGTCAGAAACTTCTGATTCAAGGTGTAAAAACTGTGCCCACTCATGGACTCCCCTTATTCCTTGAGACCTGGTTTAAGTTTTAGGACTTAAAGAAACATGAAGAGGAAAAAAAACTTATAACAGTAAAGAGTTTAGAAGGAGAGATGAGATCATTGATGCATACATGAGTTAAGAAATTCCCAAAAGAGGGCAAATTAAAGTGTGTTGATTAGTGAGCAAAGTGGAGGAAGCCATAGGGCAGGTGGGGCCTGCAGGAAAGATGGGAACTGATCCAACCTGTGAAACTTAAGAGTTTCTGGACTCCGGGTCAACAGGTATAGGAGGTAGTGGGAAGAAGGAGCTGAAAAGACAAGTAATGATTGAAGATAAGAGCTGCAGAGGTCAGCCCCACATGCCTCCTCTCCTTGACATCCAGTTATAGAACAACTAGTAGCTTGGATTTGTTCCCAGACTGAAAAACAAACAAACAAAAGCCCAAACCAAAATAAACCAAAGAGGCACTCCTCTAAAAAAGAGAGAACAATACTTAGAAAGCCAAGACTTCTATGTAGGTATTGCTGCTCTAGAATAAAACACTTTTTCTTCTGGAATTTGGGCAAATTGTTTTTCATTGATCACCCTGAAGCGAAACCTGCCTTTAAATACATCCCATTTAGATACCCAAATTTACAGTATGGCTTCCTATTCAGGGCAGAGTCTGGTGAGGTGAATAATCACACAGTTCCTATAAAGCAGGAGAAGATAGCCTATTACCTAGGTTAATCAGCTTTATCCCTCATTTGTGAACATGCTTAAACAATACAGAGGAAGAAGGGCAGTGTGTAAAGAAGGACCAAGCTGCCGGGCTCGGTGGCTCAGCCTGTAATCCCGCGCCTTTGGGAGGCTGAGGTGAGTGGATTGCCTGAGCCCGTGGGTTCGAGACCCGCCTGGGCAGCGAGACCTCATCTCTACAATAAATCAAAAAATCAGGCGGGCGTGGTAACATATGCCTGTAATTCCAGCTACTTGGAAGGCTGAGGCGAAAGGATCGCCGGAGCCCAGCAGGTTGAGGCTGCGGTGGCCGGGAGCGGCCACTGCACTCCAGTCTGGATGACAGAGTGAGACTCCAACTCAAAAAAATAAAAATAAAAATAAAAATAAAAGTAAACTCCAGAGACACTAAAGCTGTTTCAGGAAGATAATAGAATTCCAGGGCACCTGAAGGTAGCCCACTGATGCCCCCATGTAGTGCTACCATGGTTCTTACAGCTCATGAAGCTGCACGTGCCCTGTGTCTGCTGGCTGTGGCCTCAGTCATCATAGCAGTCACTTGATTCAGTTTCATTTAGCTCTCTCTGTGGGCTAGTAATTGGATTAATAACTGAGCCCTTCTTTGGGGATCAATAGATATTGACTTATACTGTCACCAGTAAAGCAATCTTTACCAAAAATAACAAAAAACAGAACCCTTGATATGAGTACTAACAGCAGCAGATTCAGAGCAGAAGGGAAGTGCTGCCTCTGAAGGTGAAGTTGGGAGTAGGTGGGTAGTGTCCATGACCTTGGGCACAGGTGACTTAGCATGAAACAAAACTACAGTCCAGCCGGGCTCAGTGGCTCAGCCTGTAATCCCGCGCATTTGGGAGGCTGAGGTGAGTGGATTGCCTGAGCCCGCGGGTTTGAGACCCGCCTGGGCAGCGAGACCTCATCTCTACAATAAATAAAAAAATCAGCCGGGCGTGGTAACGCATGCCTGTAATTCTGGCTACTTGGAAGGCTGAGGCGAAAGGATCGCCGGAGCCCAGCAGGTTGAGGCTTCGGTGGCCGGGAGCGGCCACTGCACTCCAGTCTGGGTGACAGAGTGAGACTCCAACTCAAAAAAAAAAAAAAAGAAAAAAAGAAGGACCAAACTAAATAAAACAGAGACTGGATTGAAGCAGAGCTATTTGAGGAAACAAAAGATAACTTTCTAAAATCTGATTATATCCCCAGAGGATATTAAGAATACATTGCATTCTAAGCAAGAATCAGATGATATAGAAAAGGGAGCGTCAAAGAGTTAATTCTTGGAATAAAAAATTCTGTTAAAAATTTTAAAAATAAATTGCAACTTTTGACAAAAATAAAGTCAAAGCCACAGATCTTTTTGCTCTATAGTTCCAGAATTAGACTATGTAATACAGGAAAGAAGTTTTTGTGACAGTGAGAAAAATTTGCAAGAGTTAAAGGACAGGGGTCATCAAGTGCTGAGCTTTAAGACAGGGAAAAGATCCATATGTAAGAATAAACTCATCCACCTCAGAAAGGCCACAATAGAGAGGTGACATAAAACAAACTAACAAATCAAGTAGCTTATATTGTGACCAAAAAAAAAAAAAATCAACTGACATCAGCAACACTGGATGCTAGTAGTTATAGAGCAATATGATAAAGTTCTAAGGGAAAATTATTTTGACCCAGATATAATTTGACCTAGAATTCTGTATCCTGAAAACTGTCAATCAAGTGGGAGGATAAAATGGACTTTTAGGCATTTACAGACTCAAAATATTTGCCTGGAAAAATAAGGGAGTGATTCTAACAAAAACAGGGAAAGAAAGCTATGATTAAGGAAGAGTGGTTCTAATCCAATAGTATGGAGAAGAATTGTTCTGGCATTAGGCCTGGAGCATGGTTGGTCCATGCAAAGAGAAGAACTGGAGAGTTCTTGGACATTATTTCGGGGCAAAATGAGGATTCCATGCAACACTATCATTGAGAGGCTGGGAGAAACTGAGGACACTTTGATAATTTATTAATTTTCTTTCAACAAGAAAAACAAAAAACAGTTAGAAATCTTAGGAAAAACCAAACAGAATGAAGTCATGGGTCACATAGAAAGTTGGACTGGGCCTGGTGGCGCACACCTGTAGTCACACCACTTTGGAAGGCTGAGGCAGGAGGATTGCTTGAGACCAGGAATTTGAGACCAGCCTGGGCAACATAACAAGAGCTCATCTCTACGAAAAAATCAAAAAATTAGCTGAACATGCTGGGATGCCTGTAGTTCCAGCTACTCAAAAGGCTGAGGCAACAGGATTACCTGAGCCCAGGAGGTTGAGGATATCTGAGCCAAGATCATGCACTGTACTCCAGCCTGGGTGACAGAGCGAGGCCCTGTCTCAAAAAAGAAAAAAGTCCACTATATTGTAACATGATTGGAGTATGAGTTGATTGTGAGGACAGGGAATCTGTTTGACCTTGACACTAATGATATTTTTCTTCAAACATCCTAGGTGCTATGACATTTTACTTGTTAAGAAGGAAAAGTAATTATGTGATATCATTGACTCTCTGATGAATAATATTTACATCATGATTACAAAGTAAAAAGTGTTTATTGGCTTGTTAGTACAATAAACTCCCTACGTATGAATAAGTTCTGTTCCGATAGTGTGTTTGTGAGTCTAATTTGTTCATTAAGTTCAACAAAGTTAACTTAGGTACCCAACTAACACAATTGGCTATATGGTACTGTACTGTAATAGTTTTATAATACTTTTCACACAAATAATACATAAAAAAACAAACACACACATAAAATAAAGGACACATTTTTACTTACAGTACAATACCTTGGAAAGTACAGTAGTACAGTATAGTACAACAGCCGGCATACGGGGCCCAGACACATGAACTAACTTACATGACTGGACACATTTGCATCTTCGAAAGTTTATATAACTTGAAAATTTGTATGTAGGGGACTTACTGTATTGAGGCTCAGCTTACAAACAAAATGTGAAAGACTAAATTAATGTTGTGAAATAGTATTTAAATGATATTGTCATCAACCATGTAAAAGACAATGTACAAGGGAAGTATTGATAAGAAAAGAAGAGAAAAAGATTGTCAGATCCTTGACTTGTAGTGGTAGTTGGTAGTCGAGAAGTACTACCAAAAGTTGATGGAACCAAAAATAAGTATTACATATATTATTTAAAATTACACTGGCAGCTGGTAGACATTGTGAATAGTTGAGTGTTGCTATATTTATTTCTGATAGAAAAAGTAGAAGGTGGAAGAAGGAAGATGGTTGTTATTCCTTTGACTTATCACTAAGCAGTAAACAATCAAGTTACTAAGCAGTAAACAATCATGTTACTATAAGTATTGACTGGGGCATATTTGAAAATTAGTGAGTGCAGACATTCAGTACCTTTCAACTACTGAAAGTTTTATCTGAAGGGGACGGCCCCCGAGGGCACTGATTTAGTGTTTTTGATGCTGGAGGCCCAGACAAAGTGAAGGGTGCAAATATTCTAGGTTTCCAACTGTCTAATTGTCTACAGTAATAATAAGACTTGTGGAGAAATGTTCCATTGGAAGCCAAAAAGGGCCAGTTTCTAGCTGCACCACCAAGCACAAGTGTGTTTGTTCTGCTGGCCCCTTTGTGCAGCAGCCTCCTTGAGCCCAGCTCAAGTGGCATTTCCCAGGGAGATGGGGCTGGAGGCAACAGTTTCCGTCCACAGGCACTGAACAAGGCATCCTTCTCTGCTGAGCCATCACCTGAGATTTGGATGCAAGAAGATGTTTGCTTGAGGGAATATGTCTTGTGCAAGGCATGTAACAGCTTCAGATCTCTGCTCGCTGACCTGTGAGACAGTGCAATTAAATGAGCAGCAAGGACTGTCCTTCTTGGGTGGGCTTTCTTCTGAACTGTGCTAGAGACAAGAAGAGACAGTTCCCATTTGGAGAGAATGACTGAACTTTCCTGCTGACACTGAGAAACTGCTAACTAAGCCTGATGCTTTAAGTAGGAGGCCCTTTAAACCAGGACTCTTGTCAGGTACCTAAGTGTACTTTGCTGTTCCATGATATCTGTTACTGTACAGTGGAAGCTGGGTCAAATCTCTATAGTTACCTTTTTCCTTAAAACGAGTTTTGTAAAATAGGATTTCAAAGCAAATTATTTAGTATGACCCCAAAATATGCAAACGTATACTCAGGTAATTGACAACTGATCTCTGATCTCCTGATTGTTCCAGAGAGACGGGCTAAGCTCTGAAAGACTGCCCTGACCACATCCTCGTACTGAGGGAGTCCCACACACTGGTTTCTAATGGTGGAAGTAGAGGCTAAGTCCTACTCAGTAGAGTCTTGCTGCTGTAGTCTAAACCAATTAGACCTGCTGAAGGTGTCTGGTGTGTAGATGAGCAAATCCATAGGCTGATCACTGGCAGTCTACAATATCACATGGCACGAAAGCGCCACCATATCATGAAACCTTCTCACAAATTTGAACTTGAATTAGAAGGAGAGAGTTGATTAGCTTGTAGGGGGTAACAGAAATGGGACAGCATACTGCAAGAAGGGAGTACATAGATATCATGGCATGGAAGAATCCAGGAGTGTAAAAGCTATGAGCATACATTTACAAGGTAGAGAAAAGTCACTTGAGTAGAGGCTGACATGGTTTGTAGAGATGGGAGCTACAGAAGTAAAGACAGGGAGGAACCGGGTTAATGTCAATGGCAGCATTCAGAGAGGGGATTAATGACATTCTGCAACTGAGAGAATGTCTGAACCAGTATTCCCTTGAGCATTCCCTCGAGGTCTAGCATGTTGCTGTTTCTCAGCTTTGTGGCATCCTTGCTCCCATGTATGTCCTGTGAGAGACCCCCAGAGTGTGAACAAACCTGAAAGAGTTTCTGTTCTTTGCAGCCCAAAGAGCTTGGCTAAACACACCAACCCATCTATGCTGCCTTTCCAGTTGTATATACTCTTTTGAGATTGTTTTCCTTGGGGAGATATCAAGTAATTGAAGCAATTTTTAAAAAATTGTTGGAAGCAAAGAAAATCAGAATTATCCTGTAAAGCCTAAGAGCAGCATACCAAGATAACTTTTTTTCTGGTAGTCCAGGAAAAGGTGATTAAGAGAGCGCTAAGGGCTCAGGGATCATGTCAGAAACTCAATTTCCAGTGTCTTCACTGCCAAGGACCATGCCATCCCACCACCCTACCCTAACATGCCTTCAATCAACCACTTTGATTTTGCTCCATGGACACTAAAGTTTGAAAATATTTTGAAATATTATCCAGCAAATCAACTGTGCTCATGTAGGTAATAAATCATTTTCCCAATGGAATAGATGTGAATGTTACCCATAAATTCAGGGTGCATAGAAAACAGTACTTTTTTTTTTTTTTGAGTTGGAGTCTCACTCTGTTGCCCGGGCTGGAGAGCAGTGGCATACTCATGGCCACCGCAGCCTCCACCTCCTGGGGTCAGTTAATCCTTCTGCCTCAACCTTCTGAGTAACTGGAACTCCAGGTGTGTGCCACATGCCAGGCTAATTTTTTGATTATTGTAGAGACAAGGTCTCAGACCCATGGGCTCAGGCAATCGTCTCACCTCCAGTACCCAAAGTGCTGGGATTATAGATATGAGCCACCATGCTCGGCTGATAATAGTACTTTCATACTCTCTAATTCTACCTAACTTGACTCTGAGTCTCTATTTCACTGAACTAGGAGGAAATTGAGCCTCAGTCATTCTTGAGGCTCTGTGTCCCAAGTGAGGAAGGGTAACTGGCCATCTCTGTCCTTGTGAGCAGTTAATTCTGAGATCTTCATGGTCCCTTCATGCTGGTCCTCCACACCTCCCATGCCACAGTGGGGCACAGAAATCTTCCCTGCAGATAGAAACTCAACACTAAGGTCCCTTTCCCTGAGTGTGGCCTGCAGCCATCCCCTTGGTCTGGCCCTTGTCTGGGGACATTGTCTTAGAAAAGAGCAGTTATCTCAGCCTGTTTTTCATTGCTATTAATGAATATCTGTGGCTGAGTAATTTATACAGAAAAGAGGTTATTTGACGCACGGTTCTGCATGGCACTGGCATCTGCTTCTGGTGAAGCCTCAGGAAGCTTACAATCATGGCGAAGGTGAAAGGGAGTCAGTGTGTCACAGGTGAGAAAGAGAGAGAGAGAGACGAGCAAGAGGAAGAGAGGGGAGGTACTCTTATAAACAACTATCTTTCATGTAGACTAATAGCGCAAGAACTCACTCAGCACAAGAACAGCACCAAGCCATTCATAAGGGATCCACCTCCATGATCCTAACACCTCCCATCAAGCCCCACCTCCAACACTGGGGACTATATTTCAACAGCTTTTGAAGGTGATAACCATCCAAACTGTATCAGCAGTGGTCCAAGATTTTTCCTCTTCTGAGCCGGTTGGGAAATTTTTGCTTTTGGGGGCAGGGGGTGAGAACTTTCCCTGTAAAATTAATCTGAATGACAGGAAGTTGGACAGGAAACCCAGTGTCCAGGGGAAATTGATAACTGTAACCTGAGCTCTTATACACACAAATGTGCACGTGCTTGTGTGCTCATGAGAATTTAATTTGTCTCTAAAATTGCATTTCCATTCTCAGAATTAAATAACAATTAGGCCGATCGAATGCACACTGTGTATGAAACAACATGTAAGTATAAATAAGCTGGTGGGATTTCTGGAGCTTCCTTTGGTTGAATCCCAAAGCAAAGAGGAGCCATGCAGATTAGAGACACTTGTAAAATAAATTTTGTGAAGCCAGTCAATGAACTGTCAGCTCATTAACTTTAGGGAGAACCCAGACGAAGTCTTATTTCTACAATATCTGTTTGCAGGAAAAGTCAAAACCTGCAAACATCTCCTGAATGTCTCTTGTTGCCAACCAATTGCTGCCCACGTGACTCTAACCCTGGGCGTCTTCAGAAGGAGCTGAATTATCTTGGGCTTGGGATCAGATTTTTTTTTTCTGGGCTCGTGGTTTTCTCTCATAAGTGCCCTCCTGTCTGTCTTCCAGGGCTCTTTCTGTTTCTCTCAGTTGTCTGTTCTAACAGCCTTGAAATTATAGACCTGTCCCCTCTGATTGGAGGGAGCTGGCTCATCAGTTCCAAGGTTTCCTAAAATGTGTCTTTAGTGACCTGTGGGAAAGACAGAGCAAAAATACCTCCCCTATGCCTGGTGCTTTATGCTTAGTGTATTCAGGACTTCCAGGCACATTATTTCATCAGAGCCATGCAGTCCTATGTTGGGCGTGGAAAATGGGACTCAGAGAGGCAGAGAAGTTTGCTTGGGATCACAGAGCAGAACTGGAGCTGGAAGCCAGTTCTTCTGCTCCCTTCTCTTGCTTGATACCTCAGCCCCTATTCAATGGAACAGCTGGTCCATAGGCATATAAGTCACTTTGAATGTGAACTGGGCTCTCTTCTGGTCCCATGGAAAAACAAAAGTATCCGACACATTCCTCACCCTCAAATTACCTAGAGGCTGGTTGGGTGTTTGTTTATACCTGTCTGTGTGTGGCTCTCAGTTAAGCAAAAACACAAGCCTTGTTCTTGAGAACTTACAGCCTAAAAAGAAGTCAGCATCAGCTCTTGGCTCTCTTTAAGATGCAGAGAACCCAGTTTAAACCTGTTTGTTCACTAGCTCCAAGTAAATAGATCCAGGGGGATCCCTGAAGCCCCTCACAGAGCTTAAAGATGATGACTTGATCTCTACCAGCCACAGCCCTTTTGCCTTTTCTTCTGTTTTCCACTGAGCAGGTTCCTGTGGCCACTCTGCCTGTGGCTGGCCAGGGAGAGTGTGGAAGAAGTAGTGCGTGGCTAATTCGGGCACAGATATTGTTGGCACACAGAGCACCTCCACTTCTTCCCTGGCTGCTGACAACCTTGATTTAAATGGTAGAGAAAGGAGGAATTTAGGTTGAGATCAGGTAATGAGAAGGCAAGAGGGAGTGGTGGAAAAGGCAAAGCATCCATTGTTCTGAACTAGGCGTGACTCTCCTAAGGTCAAAAATGGACAAAACTGTCTTTGTGGCAGACTGGGCTGGGGTGAGACCAGAGGCTCACAGAAGGTTCCTGAAGACAGAGGCTCTGGACACCACAGGGCTGCTTGGGCACAGGTTATACAACGTGGCCCCAAGTTGAGAATCAAGATGCTCCCTGATTCATGATTGGGAGTGGTGGCTCATGCCTATAATTCCAGCACTTTGAGAGGTTGAGGTGGGAGGATCACTTGAACCCAGGGGTTTGAGACCAGCCTAAGCAACACAACAAGACCTCAATCTCTACAAAAAAAAAAAAAAAAAATTACCCAGGCGTGGTGGCATGCATTTGTAGCCCCAGCTGCTAGGAAGCTGAGGTGGAAGGATCACCTAAGCCCAGGAGGTCGAGGCTCCACTGCATTCCAGCTTGGATGACAGAGTGAAACTTTGACTCAAAAAAAAAAAGACATTCTCCCTGATTCTTCACAGGATCCTCCTCCAATGAGCTACCAAAGGAGATCCAGAGAAGTTAGCCCTTGACCTAGATGGGGCATCTTGAGATGAATGTGGGCAGAGTTAACCATGGGGAAAGACACATAGGTGACACAGAGGTGACAGACTGCACTGTGAACATCTGTGTGTATCTCATAGTTAAGTATTGATGTCAGCCAAGCTTTAACATGGGGGAAGCCTTGGAATCATGTGATGTCATCCAGGTGACATTTGGGGTATGAACAGCAAGAGGCTTGTTCCAGTGGGTGAGCTCTCTGGGCCAAACCTTATACAGGTAGTAAACATCAAGTATAAAATCTTGTCCTTCCTAATTGTATCTGTTTTTCTTCTGTACCTCTAGCTCAGTTAATATAAGTTGTTTCTTACCTATGCTGTTCAGAAAGTAACAAGATCCTTTTCTCCCCAGTATTTCTCTGCTCCATCCACAACTCAGGCCTGACTTCATCCCATGGGCTGAGAAAATCAATTCACCAAAAACTCATGAACCATTCTCTCTCTGAAGCTGGTCTCTGAGCACTGACCTCTGGCTTTGGCCTTCTCAATGGGTGACCCAAGGCAAGATACTTAACCTCTTTGAGGTGCAGTTTTCTTTGCATGTGGAATAAGATCCATCTCACTGAAACTCCAGTGAGGTACTGAAGGCACATCTCTAAATTATCCAGTGCTGTGCTTTGTGTTACCTGTGGCTGCTATTATTTCTACAGGATGCAGCCAGACTCTCCTGACTCATCCTTTACACCCATCTACTCGGCCTCTTTTCTGGTGCCCTAAATCCTACATCCCTGAGGACCACTCTCTGCTAGGCCATTCCTATCCACATCAAACACGTATCACAATCGCTCCCAGCTCAAACGAATTATTCTCTCTTGACCCTACTTTTCTCTGCTACTACAGTCTCATTTCTCTGCTTCTCGGTGCAGTAAAACTACTCAGAAAAAGAGGTCTGCAGTCACTGTCATCACTTCCACTTTCTTTTGAGATCACCCCAACAATCTTTCATCCCCACTACTCCATAAATGCAGCCGTGTTGAGGTCACTGGGGCCACCCTACTGTGATGGTTCAGTCTTAGTCCTCCTTCGCCTTGGCTTCCTGCAGTATGTGACACCGTTCACTCCCTGCTCCTGGCAACCCGTTCTTCCTTTGGTTTCTAGGATGCCCCCTTTCTGGTTTTCTCAGACCTCATTCCTGGCTTCACCTCTTCCAGGTCTCTCAATTATCGCCTGCCTCAGAGCACAGTCCTCTTTTCTAATTACTTTCACTCCCCAAGAAATCTCCTCCAGGTTTATACTATAAATGGCATCTGTATGCTGTCAGTTCCTGTGACCTCCAGACTTATACATCCAACATCCTATTCAACATCCCGACATCTCTCTTTCTCTCACACCCCACATCCGATCCATCAGCAAATCCTGTTGGCTTTGTCTTCAAAGTTTATTTCAACATTTAATGTCTCACCTCCCTTCATCAGCTGGTCCCAGCTGTCATGATCTCTCTCCTTGACTACTACAGTAGATTCCCAACTATTCCTGCATCTACACTTGCCTTCCTGTCGAGAATTACTGCATGACATTAAGAGTTATCCTTTTACAATATCAAGGCAGGCCGGGCTTGGTGGCTCAGCCTATAATTCCAGCACTTTGGGAGGTCGAGGAGAGTGGATTGCCTGAACCCGTGGATTTGAGACCAGCCCAGGCAACTTGGCGAGATCTTGTCTCTATAATAAATAAAAAATTAGCTGGGCAAGAAGCAGGCGCCTGTAGTTCCGGCTACTTGGAAGGCTGAGGTGGAAGGATTGCTGGAGCCCAGCAGGTCGATGCTGGGGTGGCTCTGAGTGTGCCACTGCATTCCAGCCTGGGGGACAGAATGAGACACCAACTGAAAAAAAAAAATGTTAAGGCAGAGCACACAGGGAGTGTGTTCCCTGCAGGGGAGGCCAGTGCTTTTTGGGGGAGCAGTTGACTTCCGGTCCCCTTCCCAAAAAGAAAAAAAAAAGTCAATTCTGTTATATCATGCTCTAGCTCAAAACTCGCCAATAGCTTCCCATCGAGTTCTAAAGGCCTACAAGGACCCATATGATCCAACCCCTTGCTGTATCTTTGACCTCATCTCCTATGCTCTTTATCACTCTGCTCCAACCTCACTGGCCCACCTGCTGTTCTTGGGGTGTGCTAAGAGTTTTCTGAGCTCGGGACCTCTAACTTCACTGTTCCCTGTGCTAGACCTCTTCACCCAGAGTAGACAGCCCGTTGTAATAATTTTCTGTTGCTGCAGTAATTAACAAATGGTCACAGATTTAGCAGCCTAAAACAACAACCCTTCATTATCTCACATTTGTGTAGATCAGAAGTCTGGCACCATGTGTTCAGAGCATCCCATTCCTAGGTACACATTCACTAGAACACTTACACAAGAGCACCAAGAAATTCTGTGTACAAGACTGTTCAGTGCAGCATTATTCATGATAACCTCATATTGGAAAGAGCCCCCACTAGTATTCATCAGTAATAGAGTGGATCAATAAATGCTGTTCATTCATGGGGTGAAGTGCTAGATGATTTTAAGAACGAACGAATTATAACCACACACAGCAACATGAATAAATGGAAACAATGTGATATGGAGTAAAAGAAGTCAACAATTTAAAATGTGTGATTCCACCGAGTGATGTGACTTCAAAAAATGTAGCTATAGTATTTAGGGATGATGTTTATGTGACAAAGCTATAAAGAAACAAAAGGAATTATTATGGTGTAAGTCAAGATGGTGGTTTCCTTTGTGGAGGAGAAAAGACTAGGGATTGAAGAAGGGGATTCTGAATGTTCTCCATCTGGGTGGTGGTCACACAATGCTTTACTTCATGGAAAATCATTGAACTACACAGTTTTGATTTCTGTAGTTTTTTGTATAAATTACAACCATATGTGTGCATGTGTGTGTATATATACATATATATTGCCATATATATGTGTGTGTGTGTGTATATACATACATATATATGCCTGGAAATATAGGTTTAGAGAAGGCCGCTCTGTGTCTGGAATGCTGGGCTGGGTATAGATTTTATTTCACGGGATAGGGAGACATTGATGTACTCATTTGTTAGGCAGGCAGGGGATCTTTTTACTATAACATTAACAGAAATCTAAATAAAAGAGAAATTTTCCTATAATTCTTCACTTTTGAGTACTTTTTAAAAACCATCTTTGCTAGATATATACTTATCTAGCAAAGATGGTTAAAGTTATAGCTTTAATTTTCAATCCTAAAAAAAAGAAATAGGTTATAAGAACATTCCATATCACTACCCAGTCTTCATAATACTTTATATTGACTTTATAATCTTCATTTGAGTGGATTGCTTTAATTTACTTAACCATTCTGTTATTATTGCTTTAAATCCATTCTGACATTTCATCATTATAGGCAATAACTCATAAACATCATATCCACATTGGATGATTGCCTCAGAATATTCTTTTAAGGTCAAAGATTATGAATATTTTAATGAATATTGATACTTGAAAATTACTTTCCAGAAGAATTTTTACTAGTTCATATTTCCAGCCTGAATATATGGGAGGTTTATTCATTTAGTCATTCAGCAAATATTTAATGATCACCTATTATTATCTTCGGCAGTACCTCTGCTGTCAGAGAATTTAATGTCAAATGAGGAAGACACATGGCAAAAGTCAACTACAATTGGGATAGCTGGGGAAGGTACCCCAGAAGACCAGGCCCTCATAGCCGACTAGCTGTGAAATGTGTTATGGTTGTTTTAATAGCCGAGAAGGTTGAACATGAATAGAGTGGCGCTTTAGAAAACTAAATGTGGCCATCAGTTATAGGAGAGATGGGTTGGAGGAATGGCCGGTGCCAGGGAAAAGGATATGAAGCTTTAGGGGGAAAGGCAATGAGGGTTCCTGAACCAGAGAAGAACTAGGAAAAGGACAGCAGGGGAGAGATGAAAGAGATGGTAACGCAATTTAACAAGGTAGGAAATAATGTGTAAGTCATATAAAATGTTATAGTATTAACACGAAGCATGATCCAGCCATTAGGTTGACAATTCCACACTGCAGATGGCTGATTGACTTTGAGGTCTCTTTGTGACACCCTCTAGCCCTGCTCGATGTCACATACCACCTGATGATTAGATAATCATGTGGCCCAATTAGTGTGGTTGTGGGAACCTTAAAGTCTATATTCCTAATTTTCTGTGAATTTAAAAATATGCCTGAAATGATGCTCTCAGGTAGCCTGTTGTGTCCTGCCCCTACTGTGATTTTCCCAGGATGTCGCTGGGCCTTCCACTGTAATAGACTCTGACCGCCTGATACATTTGCTCTTGCAACACCATCACAATTTATTGCTGAAAATGAACACAAGTGGCATCAAAATGCTCCCCAGCAGCTTTTACCAGCTCTCTTCATAAAGCAAGTAGGCCATAAATCAGGCAGATGTTAAACATCCGAGTTGATGCTGCATCTCTCGGCCTGAGCCCAAAGCCTCCGGGCTGGCACTGCTGTGTGGCTGGGCATGGTTTATGCCTGCCTTCTCTGCCAGAGCATATGGGGCTGTACTAGCCGAGAATTATAGACTCGGGATCCTGAAATCCCACAAAATTAATGAACTGAAATGTGAGATGGGGGAAATAGAAGAAGTGTAACCTAGGAAAATGGCCTGGTTTAGCCACTCTTAAGCTGCTGTCTGTTTTCTTTCTCTCTTTATGTGCCCTGAGTGTTGAGGTCAATACCTCAACCCTGGGGGCGTGGCACGTCATCGCTAAAAGCATTCAAACCAACGACATGAGGCTGTGGATGTTCAGAAGATGTTGACTTGACTTACATAACTTAATGTCTTGAAAAACCAGGAGTAAGTCCTGAAAAACTAACATCTACATAAAAGAAACTTAGCTCTTCATCCTTTCTTCTATTCCTGTTGGCTGCCCATTAACTTTTCTGATCCTTCTTCACCCATCTTCATGTAATTTTTGATTTTCTTGTTCTTTTCAGTGTGTGTGTTTGTTTTTTTTTTTTTGAGTTGGAGTCTCACTGTCGCCCAGACTGGAGTGCAGTGGCCGCTCCTGGCCACCGCAGCCTCGACCTGCTGAGCTCCGGTGATCCCTTCGCCTCAGCTTTCCAAGTAGCTGGAATTACAGGCGTGCGCTACCACGCCCGGCTAATTTTTTGATTTATTGTAGAGATGAGTTTCCCAGGCGGGTCTCAAATCTGCGGGCTCAGGCAATCCACTCACCTCAGCCTCCCAAGGTGTGGGATTACAGGCTGAGTCACCGAGCCCATCATTGTGTGTGTTTTTTTAATCTAACAAGCCAACACTTATTTTCTTTCTGGTGAACTCTTCCAAAATCTTCCAGAACAGTACATCTGTCATCTGTTGACAATCTACTATGTTCCAGGCACTGTGTTGGTTTCCTTACATATGTAATTTCTACGAGGTTATTACTATCTCTTGCCAGAAACAGTGGAAACTCAGGCAGGTTCAATATTGTCTAAGGTCACAAATTGCTAGGGGCTTTATTTGGCATCAAAATCTATCTGACTAATTCTAAAACTCATTTTTTTTTCCATTTTGGCTTCTGAAAATAATTATATTAGTCCAATTTGTTTCACTATAAAGGAATACCTGAGGCTGGGTAATTCATAAAGAAAAGAGGTTTATTTGGCTCACGGTTCTGCAGGCTGTACAAGAAGCATATAGCCAGCATCAGCTTTTAGTGAGGTCTCGGGAAGCTTCTACTCATGGCAGAAGGGGAAGGGGAACTTCCATGGCGAGAGAGGAAGCAAGAGAGAGAGAGAAGGAGGTGCCAGGCTCTTTTAAACAGCCAGCGCTTGCGGGAACTAACAGAGTGAGAATTTACTCATTACCATAAAGGCGGCACTAAGCCATTCATGAGGGATCTGCCTCTATGACCCAAATGCTTCCCAGTAGCCTCCACTTCCAATGTTGGGGATCGCATTTCAACACAAGATTTAGAGTGGCCAAACATCTAAATTATATCAGTAATCTAAATCCCCCTCAAGAATTTTGCAATTTTTTTTTTTTTTTTTTGCATAGGAGTCTCACTCTGTTGCCCAGGCTGGAGGGCAGTGACATGTTCACAGCCACCACAGCCTTGACCTGCTGGGCTCAGGTGATCCTTCCGCCTCAGCCTTCTAAGTAGCTGGAACCACAGGCGCGCACCACCATGCCCGGTTAATATTTTCATTTATTTTAGAGACGAGGTCTGGCCAAGTTACCCAGGCTGGTCTTGAACCCCTGAACTCCAGCAATCCTCTCTCCTCCACCTCCCAAAGTGTGGGGATTACAGTCATGAGCCACCTCGACCAGCAAGAACTTTTTAAAGTAATGTTTTATCAAACTTAGTTGCGCATAATACATAATCACAGGGTCCTGCCCTTAGGAGTTGTTAATAGCTTGCTGGGCTTCAAGCTGCAACTCACCTGGACTCAGAGATCTGGCCTAAGTTTTGCAGAGAGTAAGGAACATCCCATTTGCTCCAGGCAGCAGACTGTGAACAGCTTCGCTGCTGAGTCTGGGTCCTGTCCTGGAGCTGAAAAATATCACTACCCGTGTCCTGTCTGGCAGATAAATCTTGCTGTCATCGTGTTTGTCACTGGCCACATCTCACAGGCCCCGAACTGCCCCCTGAAGAAGGATGGCCTCTCCAGGTGGCTGTTGAGGCCTAAGTCACTGCTGCATTCATCACCCAGGCAAATCGGATCAAGCCAAGAGTGAATTCGTTGCACGTGTTAAAGAGTGATTTCACCAGATAAAATACAAAATGAGTTGCAGTCGATCTAGCAATCACCAAGGCAACCTCGGTCAGAGTGGTCTGGTTGCTTATTAGGAAAAAGAAGGGCTTGGGATAGGAGTTAAGGGGCTCCCACGTAGTCTGGCAAGTCCATTGCAAGGAAAGATCCTAAACAGTGCTGTGTAGAGATGTTTTCATCTTTTTTATAATAACCTTCAAGTACACTCAAAATTAGAGGAAATAGTAAAACAAAGCCTCACATACTCCTCAAATCAGATTCAATAATTATTAAGATCGTGTTACATTCGCTTTACAAGGTCTAACAGTTAAGTTTGCGAACTTGCCACCATGTGCTTACATTGACAGCACTATAAAAACCACTCCATAAGGTTTCATAACCTGGGGATATCAGTGTCTCACAGCTGTGTTTGTGTCAATGTGTAGCGATGTCTTGCTGAGTGGCATTCGTTCTTGTGGTTGTATGTTTTTGTGTGCCATTGTGAGAATGCTGGAGCTTGAATTAGAGCAACAAACAAACATTAAATTTCTTGTTTGGGCAACCCCTTCGGGTCCCCTCCCACTGGGGGAGCTTTTCTTTCCTCTCAATAAATCCTGCTTTCTAAAAAAAAAAAAAAAAAAAAAAAAAATTTCTTGTTTTGCCAGAGTGGAAGTGACATGTTAGTCAAAGTTTATGGGACATATTAGTCAAAGTTTATGGGGATAACGCCATAAAGAAAATTATAGTATACAAATGAATTCAATGTTTTTCTGAGGGGAGAGAAATCATCACTGATGAAGAAAGGTCAGGATAGCCAGTAATGAACAGAACTGATGAGAACATTGCAAAAATTCATCGAATTGTGCATCAAAATTGTCAACTGACTGTGAGAGGCATAGCAGACCAAATAAACATCGATAGAGAAATGGTGAGGAAAGTCTTAACTGAAAATCTTGGCATGATGAAGGTGTGTGCAAAAGTGGTCCCTAAGGAGCTCCTGCATCATGACCATCACCAGCTCACACAGCACCGTCTTTGAGGAAGTTTTTAGCCAGTATATAAATAACTGTTTTGAGGGCAGCCTTCCTACTCACCTGATCTGGCCCCCAATGACTTTTTTCTGTAATTGAAGGTAAAGGAAATATTGAAAGGAAGATATTTTCATGACATTCAGGACATCAAGGGTCATATGACAACAGCTCTGATGACCATTCCAGAAAAGGAGTTCCAAAATTGCTTTGATGGGTGGACTAACTGCTGATGCTGGTGTATAGCTTCCCAAGGGGAGTAGTTCGAAGGTGACCATAGTGATATTCAGCAATGAGGTATGCAGCACCTTTTCTAGGATGAATTTGTGAACTTAATTATCAGACCTCATATTTATCCCTAAAAACCTGGTTTTGGGGGTTAGAAATAGGATATCAGCTTACAGATCTAGGGACTGCCACAGAAGAGGAATAGTAAGAGTCAAACTCAAGCTCTCTATTATTTTTTTAATCTCCAAATTGATATTCATTTGTTTAAAAATGTTTACTGAGCACCTACTATATTCCAGGTGCTGCTATGCATAGGCACTAAACAGGACAAAAAGGAACAAGGCAGCGTGTTGTGCTGGAGAGAGCCTTGGCTTTGGCACATATTAGGTGCTCAACAGATGACCATGAACAATCTTCATAGTCATGGAACTGTCATTACTATAATCCTATCAGGATCAGGTCCTGCCCTTTAGGGGCTTTAAACATCATCCGGTGAGACAGGCATTCAAAATAATAGGCGCAACAAGGCCATTGATAGTGGGAGAGAAGACAGAAGGAATAGATTGTATTGGAGTGGCAATTGTATTGGAGTGGCAATTAAACTGACCATGGACAGACACAGTGGGTGCCCTCCAGTTGGGGGCTGGGGTGCATGTGGTGGGAATGGAATGGCAATCCCAGGCACAGAGGTCTGGATCTTATGGAAGCTCATGGCACTGCTGATAGGCTCAGGATTGAACTGATGGGTAGGCAGGGGCCGTGTCAAAAAGAGCTGTTTATGCTTCAAAGTTTATTGTGCAAGCAGTGGGGAGCCAGCAAGGAACTTCAAATAAAGGACTCACAGGATTCGATCTGAAAGCTGTAGGTGAGGGAAAACTTGGACTAGGGAAACTAGTGAGTAGGTGTTAGTCCAGGGGAGAGAAGGTAAAGACCTGTAGAGGAACATTTGGGTGCCAAAATCAATAGGATTCAGCCATTCACTGGATATTTTCGAGCTGGAGTCTCACTGTGTTGCCCAGATTGGAGTGCAGTGGCACATCTCGGCTACCACAGCCTTGACCTGCTGGGCTCAGGTGATCCTTCCACCTCTGCATTCTAAGTGACAGGAGCTACAGGCATGTGTGTCACCACGCCCAGCTAATTTTTTAATTTATTGTGGAGATGAGGTCTCACCATGTTGCCCAGGCTGGCCTTGAACCCTTGGGATCAGGCAATCCTCTCACTTCTGCCTCCTAAAGTGCTGAGATTACAGGTGTGAGCCCCTGCTCCCGGCCAATCCACTAGATCTTTAAAGAAGAAGAGGACAGGGTACTCTGAGGAAGAGGAAGGCGTCAAGGCTGACGCTAGGGTCCATCTTCGGTGATTGGAGTGGGAGATCATGGCAGATTTCATGGACATAAGGAATTCAGAAGGTGAACAAGTCCTGAACTCTGATTGTAGGCAGGATGCTCAGAAAGCACTGTATCACACACACGATGATGCATGGATCTTCTGGTTGTCATTGCCATTCTATTTCAGCCTTTACAACAGGTCTCTCTGGAGCTTTATGGGTATATAATATTTATTTAACAGTTTTTTCGATAATTACTAGGTTATGCTATTCTAGGCACTGGGAATACTAATGAATCTCATTAAAGCAGGGGCCCCTGTGATCCAATCTTAAAACAGGATTATGATTAAAGAAAAACCTAGTCTATCAACTAAAAAGAAATTTCTAAATTACCAATTTTTCTTTTAAAAAATTGCTATTCTTGGACATGTTAAAAGGAGTTGTGATACTGAGAAATATTTCTCTTTTTACAACCCTTTTCTCTTCCATCCATTTTTCTCATGCACTGCAAATACTCCCCCGCCTCTCCCCAGAACCACTCCTGCAAGCTTTCCCCCTGCCCTGGTTCTGATTCCCTCTTGTTCTTCTATCTTTCCCCCTTCTGTAGAGTCTTCGCAACAAAAGGCCAAAGACCAGAGGGCAGCAGCAGGAAGAAACTGATCAGCCAGACAAAGCCAGATTCCCCTTTAGTGAGCAGTGAGAAAGTACAGGCTGGAAATACACACAATTAGAATTTTGATTTCATTACACAGAGATGAATAGGCCATCTGTGATGATGGATACCTCACTCCCCAGGGATATGTCTATCATCATCATTTTATGTTTATTTTTGTTGTGGGCAACTTTCGTCTTGCGAATGGCAATGCCAACATTCTAATGAGCCAGGAACGCTTGCTTACTGGAAGGGGTGGAGGGCAGCTTGTATTAGGGGAACTGCCTCTGCCAGGAAGCTGGAACCATCCTCTGAATTCATATTTCATGATGCTTTGGGTTGACATTTTAAAGGGGGTATTTTGGGATTGGCTCTTATAAGGGTAAGAGAGTAGTAAGACAGTCCAGGTTAAGCCAGCAGACTATTTTGGCTTGAGGGTCTTTTGTTGGTGGCGACCTATGACTGTGCTCTAGCCGACTGGTCACTCATGACCAGTCCTTTTTGCATTTCCAGTTTCTGAATTTGCTTGGTCCCTAACTGTACCTGGACTTTGATTTTGTCTGATCCTTAACTTTGAGTGATCCCTGACTTTGTCTGATCCCTGACTTTGCCTGGTCTCTAATTTTGCCTGGCCTCTGACTTTGCCTGACCCCTGACTGTGTTCTGGCCCTTGACTTTGCCTGGTTCCTTGCCTAAGTACTTCCCCCTGTAGCTCCAGGACCTTCTAGTAGGTCTTAATTTTGGATGCTATTTGCTTTCTGGTCCTCAACCCCACTGCTACTGTGATCCCTACTTTTTAAAGAAACTTGCTTCCTGGAATCTTCTGCTAGGGGTGCTTCTGGCCTTACTTCTTAGAACCAGAGAACATTTAGCAACAGGGGATGCTGAACCAATTAAGGACATTCCAAGGGAAGGGATTAAAATGACAAAGTTGGACTGAAGAGGAGGTAACAGAAGACACAGTACAGAGGATAGCTTTAAATCTTGGTGACATTTTGGAGTTACCTAGGGAGTCTTAAAACAATAATTGGACCCAGTGACTGAATCCATTGATTCTGCTCCAGTGGCTGCTAAGTGCTTGTCCCTGTTAAGTTGAAATCTTTGGTATCAGGATCTGTAGAGGTCAGCCTCCAAAGCGGCCCCCAATGTTTTTTTCCCCTGGTACTCATGCCCTCTCATAATTCCCTCCCACTGAGTGTGGACGGGACTTGGTGACTTGTTTCTGATAGAACAAGATGGAAGCAAAGGTATGTGACTTGGGGACTAGGTCATAAGAGGCAGTGTGGCATTTTGGGGGAAAGACAAATGTCATGCCATGAACAGCTCAAGGGAGAAGCCAACATGGTATGGAACTGTAGCCAACAACCCTGACAGTGAGCAAGTCTGAAGGTACCCTTTATCCTCCAACCCAGTCTCAGGTGACTGCAGCCCCAGATGACACCTTGATGAGAAACTCTGAGTCAGAACCACTGAGCTAAGCTGCTGCCATATTTCTGATCCACAGAAGAGATAATAAACACTTATTTCTTAAGCCACTAAGCTTTGGGATGATTTGTCACACAGCAGTAGATAACTTATGCAAGGGTCATTTGTATTTGTACAATTTGTATTTTTAAAAATAAATTTTCCAGGTGATTCCAAACTGTAGCCAGAATTGAGAACCACTGGTACCAGGGACTGAATGAGAAGAGGAGTTTAGGAACTCACTGAGAGCTGTAAAACAAAACAAATACTGTGTGTCCGTAACCATCCTGTGTATTTACATATGATACCTCTTCTGGAGTCACCTTCCAGGGGTTATGTGGTATCACCTCTGTAAGTCTCCCAATTTGGGAAGACTTGAAACCCAGCAGGCTGAGCCTTATTCAGAAGCCTGATTTCCTCTGCTGTTTCTGACGCAGCATCCCTGATCCCCTCCCCCCCCCGCCACGCCCCCACAGACAGAGCTTGGACCAAGGAGAGAGGATTGGCTTCTGTTAAGCCAGGAGCTGTAATTTGCCAGTGGCAGTGTGTCAGTTTGTACCTGGATGTGCCTTCTACTCCAGTGGCTGCTAAGTGCTTGCCAGAAGGAATGCTGACTGCACTCTCACCAGGGATGAAATGTGCATCTGCAGCTAGCACTCAAGACACTTTACTGGGGATGCCTGAGGCCAGAGCACTTCTGGAGAGAAGCGGACAGGCCAGGCTGTGCGGTCCTGCCCATGTGACCCGAAGGGGACCTCTCCCTTCGTCCCCTGGAGAAAATTTGTGGGCCAGGGGTCTTGAGCTCCTCCCTTTGACCATTTCATGCCACTATTTAACCATAATTATTAAATGAAACCCTTTCTGATTTCCCCCACAATGTACTAAAGTGGTCCTGTGAGCTAGGTGCACCTGAGTTCCCAGTCATTAAACACACGCTGTCTAAATCTGTGTCCATCTCCAGTCCTGGGGAGAAAATCTGCCTTGAATTAAAGATGGTTCTAGAATGAAGTTTAAAGAACAACTAGCTATAGAAAAAGTGAGAAAATTAGTTGGGGGCAGTGGTGTAGACCTGTCGCCCCAGCTACTCAGGAGGCTGAGGCAGGAGGATTGCTTGAGTCCAGGAGTTTGAGGCTGCAGTGAGCTATGATCACTCTAGTGCCTGGGTGAGAGAGCGAGACCCTGTCTCTATTTGGAGGAAAAAAAAGTGAGAAAGTATGTCTCCTTCGGTTGGAACTTTCCAGGAGAGTTTTTAAAAAATCATTATCGGCCTGGCATGGTGGCTCCTGCCTGTAATCCCTGCCCTTTGAGGCGGGAGGATTGCTGGAGTTTGAGACCAGCATGGGGGCCCTCCCTCTTTGTCCCCCGGAGAAGATTTGTGGGCCAGGGGTCCTGAGCTCCTCTTTCTGACCATTTCATGCCACTATTTAACCATGATTATTAAACGAAAGCCTTTCTACAAAAAAAGTTTAAAAATTAGCTCAGCATAGTGGTGTTCACCTGTTGTCCCAGCTACTTGGAAGGCTGAGGCAGGAGGATCATCTGAGTGAGGAGGTCAAGGTTGTGGTGAGTTGCAAGTGTGCCGCTGTACTCCAGCCTGGGTGCTAGAGTGAGACTCTGACACACACACACACACACACACACACACACACACACACACAAATTTAAAAAATCGTTATCATCTAAGCTGCATAGCTTTCTTCAGGCTTCAGCTACAAAACCATTCCTAAAAGAAATACATTATCATAACTGAATAATCTTTAATTACCAATTCCAAAATGAAAAACAGCAAAACAAAACCCAAACCCGGCTCTCAATTTATGTTTAGTGAGGATTACTTAAAGTTAATATCTTGTGGAAATAGCTCAGTAAATTTAATTACTCAGCAGTGGTGTCCCATAAATCTGGAAGTAAATAGCTAAGTCAATTAGCAGCCCTGGCCTGGCTCACATGATCTTCACCTTCTATGGCTGCTTCTGAGCAAGTGTCTTCAGTGACCCAAAGCTGTTTTGTCATTGTGCTCAAGCACATGGAGATACTTCTGAGCTTTGAGATGCAGGGACGGTGATTAGGAGACACCACATTCCCTCAATGACCATCCATCACTTGAGGACGGAAGAAGGTAATGAGGCAGAGTATGCCCGAGCCACCAGAGGCACGAGACGTGGCGACAAAGGGAAGCCAATGAGGTACAGATGACACGCTCATGAGGTCAAGGCAGCACTCCCTCCCTGCCCCTGCTTCCTCTCTGCCCTTCAGGGCTGGATACTGTTTAAAAATGTGTGTTTGCTGGGTATGCATGGGCATGGGGGGAGGGGACAACAGACAGATATGGGGGATTTCTAAAGGGGGGAGGGAGAAGGGAGGACAAGGGTTGAAAAACCACCCATTGGTTATGCTTACTATTTGGATGACAGGCTTTGGGTAATGAGCTCCATAGCTCTTCATATCTCACCATCAGGCAATATACCCATGTAATAAACCTGAATATGGATCCCATGAATCTTTAAAAAAAAAGTATGTATTTGCTGGGTGTACATGGACATAAGGATGGGGGACAACAGATAGACACTGGGGATCCCTAAACAGGGAAGGAAAGAAGGAGGACAGTGGTTGAAAAAACCACCCATCAGGTACCACGTTCACTATTTGGGTGACAATTGGTTTCTCAATAGAAGCCCAAACCTCACCATCACTCAATATACTCGTGTAACAAACCTACACATGTAATCCTTAAATCTCTAATAAAATAAAATAAAAATTTTAAAATGTGTATTTACAATAAAGGTAAGACATTTACAAAGTAAAAATGTTTTTTAATATGGAAAAATAGGAAGGAGAAAATAAATTCACCTGTAATCTTACTACCTATAAATAACTACTTTTACTATTTTGGTGTTTTCCTTTCTAGTTTGTTTTTTTTGTGTTGCTTTTTTTTTTTTTTTTGAGTTGGAGTCTCACTCTGTCGCCCAGACTGGAGTGCAGTGGCCGCTCCCGGCCACCGCAGCCTCGGCCTGCTGGGCTCTGGCGATCCTTCTGCCTCAGCCTTCCGAGTAGCCGGAATTACAGGCATGCGCCACCACGCCCAGCTGATTTTTTGATTTATTGTAGAGATGAGGTCTCGCTGCCCAGGTGGATCTCGAACCTGCGGGCTCAGGCAATTCACTCACCTCAGCCTCCCAAAGGCGCAGGATTGCAGGCTGAGCCACTGAGCCCGGCTCTAGTTTGTTTTTAACAGATGCATATATTTTTTAAAAATCTGCATAGTGTTTTTTCTTTTAGGTTTTTAATTTACAGTTATTTCATGAACATTTACTTCTGCCGCTAGAAGTTTATTTAATGGATGGTCAGTATTCTATTGTCAGGCTGAGTCACAAGTTAATTAATCTGTTTTCTATTATTGGACACCAGGTTGTTTTCAATTTTTCTTTATATAAATACTACCTCAACAAGCTTTGTTCTACATAAATATTTGTTCTATTCACTGACAATTTTCTTAGACTTGATTCCAAGAAGTGAATTTTCTGAGCCAGAAAACTGCACGTTTTAAATCACTTTAGTCATGCTGTTAAAATCACTCCACCCGTGTGCACAGGACTACCTTGTTCAGTTGTGCAGTTTGGACAGTACACAAAAGTGCCTAGCTGAGAGGATGAATTGGGGCTGAATCCACTGTACGTTTCGCTTGCCCAGTATTGCTCCCTGCCAGTGCGACACCACAGAGAGAGACAGAAATACTTTTCCCTTTGTCCCAAATCTCCACCAGATTATCACATCATACCATTCACCTGCAGGGGAGTGGGGAGGGGCTCCCCTTGCCCAGAGGGGAGTTGTCTTTCCACCTAGTCTGCCTACATAGGTGTCTTTTTGTAAATTGTACATAGGCACTGTAAATGCTCATTGGAGGCTGGATTAACACTATAATGTTTAGAAATGACAAATTGTGCCAGGCCTGGTGACTCACGCTTATAATTCCAGCACTCTAGGAGGCCGAGGCATGAGGACTGCTTGAACCTAGGAGTTCAATACCAGCCTAGGCAACATAGTGGGACCTCATCTCTTAAAAAATCAGAAAATTAGCTGGGTGTGGTGGCATGTGCCTGTAGTCCCAGCTACTCTGGGAGACTGAGATGGGAGAATTGCTTGAGCCTAGGAGTTTAAGGCTGTGGTGAGGTGTGATCGCGCCACAGTACTCTAGTCTGGGTGAGAAAAGAGTGGGGGGTGGGAGAAGGAGAAGGGAGGGAGGAAGGGAGAGAAGGAGGGGAAAAAAAGAAAAAGAAAGAAATTGGCAAATTGATAGGCAAAAGTTGGTATCTCTTTCAAATTTACTTTGAGTGTCTCTCAGTGAGTGGCCGGGATTGCCAAAAGCCTCCCTGCTGACCACCTCCACTACTATGCTGCATCTTCTTATCAAAGTGTCATCAAACAATCGTTCTCTGTATCAACTCTCCAAATTGGACATTCAGCCTTATCACAGTCACTGCGGTCCTGGGTCTAGCAACGTGTCTGTTTCTTAGCAACCTCCTCTGAGCATGAGTGGGATTTGCTGTGAAACCAAAGGAGCTTATGCTTCAGGGCCCTTTGAAAGGCCTGGATCTGATCTGGCATTAGCAATTGTTTAAAGGAGAGTCACCCAAACTGTATAACCTGCACACCCTGCAAAACATGATTCACCCCTACCTGGGAGCTACCCTCTCAATTATTCCTACTTCTAAATTTCATTTGAGTTTCTATTAGCACCAAGTGAAGTCTTTTGAAGCCATGGATACGGGAAGCTGCTATTTTTAAATATTTTCTTCGGACTAGTCAGACTTTTTATTACCTATTCTGTGCTTTCTCCAGTTATTACCTCAGGTTTATAATCAACTCTTCTGTCTGTCATGATTTTTCAAAAATACATAACTTAAAAATATATATTTTTATAGATTTTGCCTTTTGTTGGTCCTTTTTCTGCCAGTTCAACTCCAGTCATCCTCAGTCTCACATTTCATTCATGTGCACCAAACTCTTGCAGGATCCTCAACCCTTTTCTGATTAATAAAATTGTCATTGTCTGCTGATGATATTCAAGCTGACTTTGAGCCTCTTGGCAACCACAGATAAGCCCCGGGGCTACTTAAATGTATGCACATTGCTAGACAAATTTCTGTGAGACGTTCATTCACATTTCAGGGTTGCTCAAGGGCCTAACCTTGCTTTGTAACCCCAACAAGAGTGTTGAATTTAACGGTAGTTTAGTCAAACTGTCCGGTGTTACGTCCTGTCTTTGTTTCCCTCTAGCTTGGGTAGATTACTTGAACTTTTTGGTTTTCAGTTCTGTAAAATGAGGACAATATTAATAATACCATCAAGTTTTCTGAAAAATAATGAGGTGGTGCATATTAAATAGGTAATTATGATAATTACTATGCTTTTAAAGCAGCAATGGTTAGAATTGGCATTTTGAAAGAGGATAAATTAAGAAGAGGTCCCTTTTGTTCATTGCTTTGTCCTGGATACCTAGAACAAGGTCTGTCGATAGATGTTAGTGCTCAAATGAGTGAAAGAATAAACTGTGGGTCCAGAACTTGCTGCATTTGAATTGAAGGGCCCAAAGAAAGTGAGGTTTGGTTTGAGAGACTGAAGCGACAGATGGTGGATACAGTGGTTTATAATTTAATTGAGAATTGTCAAAAACTTTAAGTGGAGGCAATCAATAACCAAGACATGATTTGCTTAAAGGAATTTGTCTGTTTCCTCCAAAGCCGGGAAATAGCTATCGAGCAGTGTATGGAGTCAGAGTCAGTTCAGCTGGCAAGCAGTCTCATGCTGAGACCTGACTATCTGGAGAAAATGGGAAGGAGGGGAAAGGGGGATAATCACCTGGAGTGACACTTTTCCAGGCCCTTAGCAACAGGGGACCTGCCTAGAAACAGAGCTTTGAACCTGTAGCCCACAGAATCCAGGTCCTCAGATGTAATGGGGAGTGTTGTCTGAGAACCCCCCTAAAATTATATGCAGGATTTGGGGAATATCTGAGTATGCACACAGGTGCATTATTCTGGGTATCATGAAACTTTTTTTTTTTTTTTGGTCAGAGTCTCACTTAGTTGCCCAGGATGGAGTGCAGTGGCATGCTCCTGGCTACCGCAGCCTCGACCTGCTGGACTCAGGTGATCTTTCTGCCTCAGCCTTCCAAGTAGCTAGAACCACAGGCATACGCCACCATTTCTGGCTAATTTTTTTTATTTATTGTGGAGACAAGGTCTTACCATGTTGTCCAGTCTGGTCTCAATCTCTGGCTCAGGCAATCCTCTCGCCTCAGCCTCCCAAAGTGCTGGGATTACAAGCATAAACCACCGCGTCCGGTGATCTCAGTACTTTTGACAACCCCAAATTGTTCCAAGACCCAGAAAGGATTCAGAATCATTTGAGTTTCTCTCAAAATTGGAAAGCTAGGGGGAGGTGGTGGAGGGTCAGAGTGAAAGGTGAAGTAGCAGTACCCTTGTGATGCCCTCCGTCACTCTGTCCCTTGCATAGAGGGGAATGGCTGGTTTTCAGACCAAACTGTGCCATTCTCTTCAATGTGGCACCTTTGAGTGCTCACTAGACACTTGCCAGTCTTGCTATTCTACCTGAGCCATCGACTTGATGCTGGGCTTCTGCAGGGTCTGAAGACCTGGCAACATCCATGCCTTAATGACGCCTAGCCAGGAGACAAAGAAGCACGGAGCAGGCATCTAGGACCAGGGAAGGAATGGATCAATGCCCTTTTTATCTCCTGTCTTAGAGGGAGCTGCTCACATTCTTGTTTCCTTTTGTTGTTTCACCATAGGAGATGTGGGAGGAAAAGCTTCATACGAAGACACTATGTTTTAAGAAGGGTGTTCTAGGTGAGTAATTGCTGATTTTGCTGAGAGTTGTGAAGTCTCCCCTGTTCATCAGGAAACACTGGGGTGTTCCTGACACTCCCAGTCAAGGACTGGGATTTGGTGGAGATGAAGTAGTCACTTTAGAGCGAACAGATAACATTCAACTTTAAAAAGCCATCAGTAGGCCAGGCGTGGTGGTTGGTCTGTAATTCCAGCACTTTGGGAGACTGAGGCAAGAGGATTGCCTGAGCTCAGATTTCGAGACCAGCCTGGGCAACTTGGTGAAACCTTGTCTCTACAATAAATCAAAAAATAAGCCGGCTGTGGTAGCGCATGCCTGTAGTTCCAGCTACTTGGAAGGCTGAAGTGGAAGGATTGCTTGAGCCCAGTAAGTCGAGGGTCCAGTGACTTTGAGTGTGCCACTGCACTCCAGCCTGGGCAACAGAGTGAGACTCCAACTAAAAAAAAAAAAAAATCAATAGAAAAACTGTCTTATGGTTGGGTGTGGTGGCTCATGCCTGTAATCCCAGCACTTTGGGAGGTGAAAGCAAGAGGATTACCTGAGTTTAGGGCTTTGAGACCAGCCTGGACAATATAGTGAGACCTCGTCTCTACAAAAAATTTTTTAAAAATGGTGGTGGTGCATGCCTATAGTTCCAGCCACTTGAAAGACTGAGGCAGAAGGATTGCTTGAGCCCAGCAGGTGGAGGGTGCGGTAGCTGTGAGTGTGCCACTGCACTCCAGCCTGGGTGACAGAGCAAGACTCCAACTCAAAAAACAAACAAACAAACAAAAAAACAAGTGTCTTGGTTGGGCACAATGGCTCATACCTTTAATCTCAGAACACTGGGAGGCCAAGCCTGGAGTTGGAGTTCAAGACCAGCCTAGGCAACATAGTGAGACCTCATCTCTAAAAAAAAAATTTTTTTAAATTACCCAAGTGTGGTGGTGCATGCCTACAGTCCCAGCTACTTGGGAGGCTGAGGTGGAAGAATTGCCTGAGCCTGGGAGGCTGAGGATATGTTAAATTGTGATCGTGTCACTGGACTCTAGCCTGGGTGACAGAGCTGAGATCCTGACTCAAAAAAAAAAAAAAGTACTTTTTTTACAAAATAAGCTCCCAACTGGGTGCAGTGGCTCAGGCCTGTAATCCCAGTACTTTGGGAGGCAGAGGTGAGAGGATTGCCTGAGTTCAGGGGTTCAAGACCAGCCTGGGCAACTAGTAAGACCTCATCTCCACAATAAATCAAAAAATAAACTGGGCGTGGTAGCGCACGCCTGTAGTTCCAGCTACTTGGAAGGCTGAGGTAGAAGGATCGTCTGAGTCCAGCAGGTCGAGACTGCTGCGGTGGCCGTGAGCATGCCACTGCACTCCAGCCTGGGCGACAGAGTGAGACTCCAGCTCAAAAACAAACAAACAAAAGCTCCTAGTCTAGTCTAACTACAGGCTCCAACAGGTTTATCCTCTTGGTGGTCTTAGAGTCTTTCTGAGGTTTGTTAATGCCGCAGTCCAAGTGGAACCCAACAGTTAGCCAGGGTGTTCAGCCTCCACGAACTGCCACCTATTTGAGATCACCACCTCACCTTGCCCCCGGGATGTAGGGAGGTCGGGGCTTGCTTTGAGACTGAAAAGGAACAAACATTAGATTTTGAGAGCTTTGGAGTACTCCTTGAAATAACTATTTTTCCATTAATATGTTTTAAAAGTTATTTTTGGAAGAAAAATGTGACAATCAGACATGAATGATTGAAAAATTTCACAGGACTGACTGTCCTATACATCAGAAGACCGTACTGATTACCATCTTGTTGGTTTTACTTAAATACCACCCCCCCCCACCCACCCAAAAGGCACACATCATTGAGGCCAGGGACTTTAGATTTTTGTGACCTGTTTGCAGCCATCCTGCCCCAAATATCATATCTTGTTTCTCAATAAAGAACACAATTCCAATGATACCTGGTGATGGTGATTTTCTGTATTAACAACAGTGAGGTGTACTGGGACGATGAAGACATGGAAAGAGGAGACACTCAAACGTCATTCTATTTTTTAATGTGTTTTTAGCCAGTAGAAAATTTTCATCAAAATTATGTTCAGCATGCACAACTCATATTTTTGGGCTCCTGCCTTGTCTCTAAATTTGTTTCCAGCCCCCAGAAAAAGTTTGGCAAATAACAGATGTTCCTATGGTCATGTTAAGTCTCAACACACAATCTCGATTTAGTGACTAGAATCAATCCAGTCCACGACATCAAGCCATGTCTCAGTCTTCATTCAGAGGTGAGATGTCTCCTCTTTAACCAGCTGAAGCAGGTAGTTGGCAGTTGCCTACCATGAAGGTTCTGCTCTTTCTCCTATTTATCCTCTTACAGACTCTCAAACTGTTATTTTATGACTTGCAAGAGTTGAAGGGGCAGAGAAGAGGGAACAGGGGTAAGGAGAAAGGAGAGCTCTGACTTGGCTGAGTAACTTTTGTTCTTGTCTACAAAGTGGTTAAAACGCTTTATCTCCTGGGATCTGCAGACACACGTATCACTGGGGCCCTCTCATGTGCAAGCCTTGGACTGGGAGGGATGTCCTTCATTCTCGGGGTAAGCTGCTTCCTTCACACGCCTGGTTCCTTGGTGGTTCTCCCGGTGGAGTGCTAGAGTTCACAAAAGCTGATTGTGCATATCCATTCCCAACAGCATATTCAGGGACTTCAGCCTAGTAGCTGGAAATTAACCATATGGGAGCACTTACACCCAGGAAATTGGCAAATGCAAAAAAAAAAAAAAAAAATCAGATCTCTTTTTAGTTTGTTTCCAGAGAGCTGGTTCTTATTTTATTTTATTTTTTTGAGTTAGAGTCTCACTCTGTCACCCAGGCTGGAGTGCAGTGGCATGATCACGGCTACCACAACCTTGACCTGCTGGGCTCAGGTGATCCTTCTGCATCAGCCTCCTAAGTAGCTGAGATGACAGATGCGCACCACCATTCCTGGCTAATTTTTTTTTTTTTTGAGTTGGAGTCTCACTCTGTCACCCAGACTGGAGTGCAGTGGCCGCTCCCAGCCACCGCAGCCTCGACCTGCTGGGCTCCGGCGATCCTTCCGCCTCAATCTTCCAAGTAGCTGGAACTACAGGCGCGCACTACCACGCCCGGCTAGTTTTTGATTTATAGTGGAGATGAGGTCTCGCCAAGTTGCCCAGGCGGGTCTCGAACCCGCGGGCTCAGGCAATCCACTCCCCTCAGCCTCCCAAAGGTGCGGGATTACAGGCTGAGCCACCGAGCCTGGCTCTGGCTAATTTTTTAATTTATTGTAGAGACTAGGTCCCGCCATGTTGCCCAGGCTGATCTCAAACTTCTGGGCTCAGACAATCCTCTTACCTCAGTCTCCCAAAGTGCTGATATTACAAACATGAGCCACCATGCCTGGTTGAGACCTGATTCTTACGGTCCACCCTACCTAGGCTGTTGGAGTCCCCTTGCTCTCCCAGGCAGTCTTCTTGGGTGAGATTTAAGCATGTCTGGCCCAGATCTCTTTCTCTCTCCTGTGTCTATGGGGAATCCTTGTCGTCTTTTGTCCTACCAAACTCTGGAAGGCGTACAGGCAGATCCCAAGGTAGCAGTAGCAGCCAGTTTCTCCAAAGAATCTCTTCATCTCATTCTTTCCCTTCCTCACATTTTGATTCTTTCCCCTCCTCACATATTGATTCTTCTGCCTCAGTCTTCCAAGAAAGTGAAACTACAGGCATGTGCTACCACGCCCGGCTAATTTTTTTTTTTTTAATTATTGTAGAGATGCGGTCTCGCCAAATTGCCCAGGCTGTCTTCAAACCTGTGGGCTCAGGTAATCCCCTTACCTCAGCCTCCCAAAGTGTTGGGATTACAGGCTTGAGCCACCATGCCCGGCCTGATTCTTTCTTAATAGTCTTTATCTTGCTGAAGAGGTTCCAGGAATCATGGAACCAATGAAAGTGATCATTTTCTTTATAAACACTGCATCCAGGGAAGCTGCCTCAAACTTATTTTGATATTGATATGTCTCAGCCTCGCTTTGATTCCTCTTCTCCATTCATGTGTTATTCTGGGCCAGATGATCATTCTGGAGTTTTTGAAATGTTGGGGAAACAAGCACAGTCCCAGGCACTCAGACACTTAGAATTCATGCTATCCAATACGGCAGCCATGACACTTCTGTGGCCATATTGAAATAAAATAAAATAAATTAAATTGAGCTGCACTAGCCACACTTTAAGTGCTCAGTGGTCATATGTCTCCAGCAGCTTCTTATTGGACAGAACATTTCCAACATTGCAAAAAGTTGTATTGGACAGTGCTGAGTAAGATGGGCTTTGTCACGAGAGTTTAAAATGGCAGGGATCTGACATGGTAATGTAGGACAGCCCTAATTCACAATAAGTGCCAGTGCATATTAAATTAAGATCTTCAAAGTAACATTTGTATGAACTACAGAATTTCATAATTAAGACTCAAAACTGAATTTCCGGCCATGATGGAAAAGAAGGTCAAACACACGTTGCTCTACTTCCTCCCTTTTGGAGTTCAGGCACAACTGACCAGCATCAAGGTTAAAATTGAGATCATTAAGGTTAAAATCAAGTGACAAAACAGACTTTTTGTGGTAATAAGATACCAAATAGCAAGACCTAAGGCCATGCAAGGCAAGGCTTAAGTCACACTCTACAAGCCATAAAATCTCATTAAACAGGCATAACGTGGCTTAACTTTCCAACCTGACTCTGCTATAGCATCACAGGACAGATAGCAGAGACCTTATCTTTTTTTTCCTCTCTGCCTTTTTTTTTTTTAAAGATGTGGGGTACAATTCAGGATTAGGTATACATGTGGTCATCGTACAGGTAAAGTTTGGACTTCCCTTTGGTCCCCACTTCGTCTGGTTAGAGATCAGTTACCCTTATTGATGTTATGTGTCCCCACCCTAACCTCCCCTGGCAGTGTCCCACTACTGCCCATCCCTTTCTTATAGCATTATGGTAAATGCTCATGGTCCACTTGTGAGTGAGAACATGTAGTACCCAGTTCTTTGTTTCTGTGATAGATCACTGAGTATTATAGATCCTAAACCATCCAAGTTGCTGTGAAGTCCATATATTTGTCCTTCATTATGGATGCATAATATTCCATTATATATATGTGCCACATTGTTTTTTATCTGGTTCACTTTCAATGGGCAGCACAGTTGGATCCATGTTTTTGCTATCGTGAATAGTGCTGCAATAAACATGCATGTGCGGGTATCTTTTTTTTTTTTGGAGGGGTTTTTTTTGGGTATTCCCCTTGAACATGCTTTATTAAACTAAGCTCTCTTGTGATGAACAATTTGAGAGAGATAAGAAATATAAGACAGAGACCCTGAATAAGATGAGAAACATTAAAAGGCAGGGGATAAAGCCAAGCAATGAGTTGATCGAAATTTTCTATTTCTCAGATATTATTTATCCAACATGAGGTCCATGCTATGCATTACCTATGCTATTTCTCCAAAATTAAAAGATAACATAGGCTTAAGTAGAAAACAAGGAGAGAAAAGGCATATTTTTAGTTTTATCACATATAAGTGGCTCAAAGTTTCAAGATGAAGGGAGGTAAACATCATGGTTCTTATTCAGTTTTCGACACTATGCAGGTGTATGACTAAACTAAACTGTTTAATTGCTCTGTGACTCAGTTTTCTCAGCCCTCAAATGGGAGCAACACTCTGTTTAGACCATGAGATTGTTATGAAAATTAGATAAAATCAAGAACATAAAGACTCTGATAATTATAGATTGTAGGTAAGTGTTTTTAATTAAGGCTTTTTGTTCATTAGCAACACAGGTTTGAGATTATGAAATGGGACATTTCACATTATGCCACAATAATAAATATTTGACAATATAATATCTAAGCTATCACATTTTCAATTCTATGTTCTCTTCTTTTGAAAAATATACAATATTAAAATTAAAAAATATTTGTGAATCTTCCTTGTAGGAATCATGATGTCATGATGCATCTCTGTTACATATCAGTTGGAAAGTGAATTTAAGGTTTTGTGCAATGTTTCACAGGCCAGAAAACATACCTTGCACATATGTGAGATATTGTAATGTGGTAATGACCTGAGGGCCTCTGTTGATGGACATGTCTTAGGATCTTCCATCTGGTTTTCTCATTCTAACCCAAATAGATAAGGAACATCACAAGCAGTTCACAATCATCTTCCTTAACCAAAAGCACTTTCTAGACGACGATCATTTATTTCAATTTCAGAAATACATTTCATACATCAGAACAGAGTAAGCCCTCTCTCCACCTCCTCCTTGAGGATTAAGAAAAAAAGTGTGCTGATGTTGGAGTGCATGCAATGAGCCTAAGTTCTGCATATACGCTCTATCACCTAACTGTTTAACCATGATCCCCATTTTATAGATGAGGAAGCAGGCTTAGAGAGACTGACCGAATTACTCAGAGCCCTTAAGCGGGAAAGGGAGAGACAACCCAAATCCTGCGTTGGAACTCTGAGTACTTTTTTTTTTTTTAATCAATATTTTTTATTATGATTTTGTGGGGTACAGCTAAGGGTTAGGTGTACAATTACGTTTCATTCAGGCACCCTGTTGATAAGAGGTGTTTCCCTATCCCCAGACAGATATTTGTGACTGTTAATCCCATCCCCCTCACCCCCATAGTTTCCCAGTACCGTCAGTCATTTTCTTATAGTATTACATTGGATATACAAGGTCCATTATATGAGTGAGAACATGTGATACTCGGATCTTTGTTTCTGTGAGAGGTCACTCAGTATTATAGACTCTAGTTCCATCCAGGTTGCTGTGAAATTCATGATTTTGTTCTTTTTTATGGTTGCATAGTATTCCATCATGTATTTGTACCACATTTTTTTAATCCAGTCCTCTTTTGATGGGCAGCATGGTTGTTTCCAGGTTCTTGCTATTGTGAACAACGCAGCTATAAACATATGTGTGCAGGTATCTTTTTTATAGAGTGATTTGAGGTCTTCAGGGTATATTCCCAGTAGGGGGATTGCAGGGTCATATGAAAGGTCGATTTTTAGAGATTTTAGGAATCGCCACACTGCTTTCCACAGAGGTTGCACTAGTTTACACTCCCACCAACAGTGTAGAAGTGTTCCCTTTTTCACCACACCCTCTCCAGCAGCTGTTATTTTTTGAGTTGTTGATAATTGCCATTCTGACTGGAGTTAGGTGGTATCTCAGTGTGGTTTTGATTTGCATCTCCCTGATGATTATTGAAGTTGAGCATTTCTTCATGTGTTTGTTGGCTGCTCGGATGTCCTCTTTTGTGAAGTGTCTGTTCATATCTTTTGCCCATTTGATAATGGGGCTGTTTGTTTTTTTCTTTTCAGCACGTTTGAGTTCCTTGTAGATCCAGGATGTTAAGCCTTTGTCAGACTGGAGTTGGCAAATACTTTTTCCCAGTCTGTAGGCTGTCTCCCTGCTCTCTTGATGGTTTCTTTGGCTTTGCAGAAGCTTGTCAGTTTAATAAGGTCCCAATGTCTATCTTCTCTCTTATGACCTGTGGGTTTCGGGTTTTGTTCAGGAATTGGATGCCAGTTCCGATTTCCATGAGGGTATTTCCTTCCTTTTCTAAGGTTTTTATAGTTTGAGGTTTTACACTTAGGTCTCTGATCCATTTGGAATTAACCTTTGTGCATGGGGATAGATAGGGGTCCTGTTTCAATCTTCTGCATGTGGTCAGCCAGAA
>NW_007255931.1:0-869 GCF_000164805.1 Carlito syrichta | reverse complement strand
TAAGGAGGCTTTGACAGATTCTCCTGGGTTTTCAAGGTACACAATCATATCATCTGCAAAGAGAGATAACTTGACTTCCTCTTTTCCTATTAGATACCCCTGATTGCCTCCTCTTCTCTGATTGCTGTAGCCAGGACTTCCAATACTATGTTGAACAGGAGGAGTGAGAGTGAGCATCCTTGTCTAGTTCCAGTTTTCAGGGAATTTGGTTCCAATTTTTGTCCATTTAGGAGTATGCTCGCTGTGGGTTTCTCGTAGATGGCTTTTACTATTTTGAGGTATGTTTCCCGTATGCCTAAATGTTCAAAGGTCTTTATCAAGAAGGGGTGCTGGATTTTATCAAAAGCTTTTTCTGCATCTAATGATATGATCATGTGGGGTTTTTTTGACATCTGTTGATGAATTTAATTACATTTATGGTTTTACGAATGTTGAACCAGCCTTGCATCCCAGGAATGAAGCCTACTTGGTCATGATGGATGATTTTTGAGATGTATTGCTGAATTCGGTTTGCTAGGATCTTGTTGAGAATTTTAGAATCTATGTTCATCAAAGATATTGGCCTGTAGTACTCTTTCTTTGTTGGATCTTACCTGACTTGGGTATCAATGTGATGTTGGCTTCGTAAAATGATTTGGGGAGAGTTCTATCTTTTTCAATCACCTGGAATACCTTCAGTAGGATTGGTATCAGCTCTTCCTTAAATGTCTTGTAGAATTCTGCTGGAAAGCCATCTGGACCAGGGCTTTTTTTTGTAGGAAGTTTTCTTATTATGTAGTGAGTTTCCTTGATTGTTATTGGTCTATTTAGGGTCTCAATTTCTTCTTGTTCCAACCTAGGTAGGTTGTGTGATGTCAGAAAGTCCTCCA
>NW_007255930.1:369309-370460 GCF_000164805.1 Carlito syrichta | reverse complement strand
TCTTGTTCCACCTAGGTAGGTTGTGTGATGTCAGAAAGTCCTCCATTTCCTTATGGTTTTCAAGTTTGTTTCCATACAAGTGTACGTAGTAGTCTCTAATGATCTTTTGTATTTCTTCAGGGTCAGATGTGACTTCATCTTTTGTGTTTCTGATTATGCTTATTTGGTTTTTTTCCGTTTTTTCTTGGTCAGTCTAGCTAGGGGACCATCAATCTTGTTTACCCTTTCGAAGAACCAGCTTTTTGTTTCATTGATTTTTTGTATTATCTTTTTGTCTTCTATGTCCTGGATTTGAGCTTTTAGTTTGGTGATCTGGATTCTTCTGCTGAAATTAGGGTTTTTGTGGTCTTGTTTTTCCAGCTTCTTTAGGTGGCTTGTTAGGTTGTGAATTTCTGTTCCTTCCATTTTCTTCATATGTGTTTGTAGGGATATAAATTCCCCTCTTACTACAGCTTTCAGGGCATCCCAGAGATTTTGGTAAGATGTTTCTTCATTTTCATTTGTTTCCAGGTATCTTTTGATCCCTGTTTTGATTTCGTCATTGACCCAGGAGTTGTTTAGCATCATGCTGTTTAGTGTCCATGTCTTTGTGGGTTTTGGGGGGACTTTGTTGGTGTCAATATTTATTTTTATTCCACTGTGGTCCGAGAAGGTGTTTGGTAGAATTTTGGTCCTTTTAAATTTGCTTATGCTTGATTTATGGCCGAGTATGTGGGCGATCTTAGAATATGTTCCATGTGGTGATGAGTAGAATGTGTATTCTGTGGTCTTTGGATGGAGTGTTCTGTAGGTATCAATTAAGTCCCTTTGGTCCAAAGTCACATAGTCAAATCTGTATCTCCTTGCTGATTTTTTGTCCTGATGGTCTGTCTAGGGTTGTGAGTGGGGTATTAAAGTCCCCAGTTATGATAGTGTTAGAGTCAATATCTTTCTTTAGTTTTCCAAGAACTTGCTTTATGAAAGCTGGCGCACCTATGTTGGGTGCATATATGTTTAGGATAGATATTTCTTGTTGATGAATAGAGCCTTTTATCATTATGTAGTGGCCTTCTGTATATTTTTTGATTTTTAATAGCTTGAAGGGAATTTTTTCTGAAATTAAGTTTGCTACTCCTCCTTTCTTTTGTATTCCGTTCGCCTGAAAGTTTGTT
>NW_007255930.1:367174-368750 GCF_000164805.1 Carlito syrichta | reverse complement strand
TTTGCCTGTACTCTTGTGAAGAATGCTGTTGTTCTTTTTTCTTTTTCTTCTGTGTTCAGTACTTTCTTAAGTGTTTCCTGTAGAGGTGGTCTGGTGGCAGCGTAGGTTCTTAATGATTGGATATCTGGAAACGATTTCAATTCTCCCTCACTAATGAAGCTTAGTTTGGCTGGGTAGGTCATTCTTGGTTGAAATTGTGTCTCTTTTAGAACTTTGAAGATAGGTCTCCAGGCTCTCCTGGCCTGAAGGGTTTCTGTGGATAAATCTGCTGCTATTCTAACTGGTTTTCCCTGGTAGGTAGTCTGGCCTTTTTCTCTTGCTGCCTTTAGGATTTTTCCTTTCATAGCTACTATGTTTAGGCGAATTATTATGTGTCTGGGAGTTGGTCTTCTCGTTTGTTGTCTTGCAGGGGTTCTCTGAATCTCTTGTGTTTGAATTTTTTCATCCTTAATGAGATAAGGGAAGTTTTCTTGAATGATTTCATGAAATGTTTGTTCCAGTGTGGCTTCTGTTTCTCTTTCTGCCTCAAGAAGCCCAACTATTCTTAGGTTTGGTCTCTTGAAGTGATCATTCCTCTCTTGCAGGTTTTGTTCTGTCTTTTTGAGCTTCCTTTCCATGCTTTTGACAGTTTGGGTTAGTTCTGTGTTTTGGTCTTCGAGCTCTGACATTCTTTCTTCTGCTTGGCTGATTCTGCTTTCCATGCTTATTAGTCTGTTGTTCATTTCCATCACAGTATTCTTTACTGCTGTCATTTCTGACAACAGCTCCTTCCTATTTTCTTCTTGTCTCTCCTCAATTTTTTAAATTCTCTCCACTAATGTCTTGATGTCTGGGTTTATTGCACGTAACCAGTCATTCTGGGGACTCTTCATTGTCTGTGTTCCAGAATCTGTTTTTTTCTCAGTGTCTGATTTCCCAGGGGTCTGTGTAAGACCTATATTCTTCTTTTGCTTTTTCTTCATTTGTGTGGTTTTTTTCCCCCTCTCTACTTTTTCCTTCCCTCCATGTCACCATCTTCTTTAATTCTGTTATTCAGGGGTAAAGGGATTGGTTTTACTTCTGTTTGTTCAATCTCCTATTCTTTATATATGTCCTCTTACTTTGTTCAATTCTGAAGTTGCATTGTAGGTTGGAGGTGGTCCTTTCTGTAGTTTTGAGATGTACTTACGGGGAGAGCTATGATTCAAAATCTGTCTGCAGGTCCTGGTATTCACTGACAGGCGTGTGGATAATGTGGAACCCACTTCCCACTGCCCTGGAATCTGTCCATGCAGTGGGGCTGTAGGTTTACTCCCGGAAATAAAATGTGCTTAGCAGAGGGGAGAGTATGGAGCAGATAGTGGGTTGAAGAGGGGAGTGGAAAGATAGAGGAGTAAGGGGGGAAGCAAATGAGTGTGCCAACAAATAGAGAGAGAGGCCTATACTGAAACAGATAAAAACAATAGACCACAGCTACAGTTGAACAAACTCTCATACAAACAAAAATAAAACATATAGTGATGCTAACATACTAGCTATCCAACCACCTTAGTAGTGTGCTGTTCCTCTATACAAAGACATGGTTTACAGACCCGAA